>NC_056739.1:775268498-775413498 GCF_019279795.1 Protopterus annectens | reverse complement strand
CCTATCCTTAGTCAACCTTACATTTAGCAATGTTTTGTGAATATAATTCACTGATCACAGTTAATCATTTCATAAGAAGCCTGTTTCCTGCATAACCTTCTGTAGCTTACTCCTTTTGTAATTGCTGAAGGCAGCCTCAGGACTGAGAAGTTTCATAAACAGTTTTCATAAAGTCTTATATTTCTTGATCAGATGCAATATTACATATATCTTGCTAAGGCAATCTGCACTAGAAGATACACAAATTAAAATTTTGCTAAACCAGTCCTGCTTATCTCTTTTTTTTTTTTTTTACTTCCAAAGATATAATTGTAAATTTTAATGATAATTTCAGTAAGGTTGTCAGTGTGTATACTTGTCTCTTTTTCTCCTCTTTCTTAAATATATTAATTATCCGTGACTCCATTCATGAGAGAACTCCCAAGCTTCTGTAACTGCCTTGAAATTCTGTTTTGTATCTTAGTCCATCTCGGTGTTTACTTATTTATTTATTGACCAGGAAAATCTGACTGGGCACAGGTTCCTTTTTCAGTAGAGGCCCTGAGGCCCTGCGAGGAAAAGCTCCTAGGTATCATATTTAATGCAATCAATATTCACAATAACAGATTTTAAAATGCAGTTTCAGTGACTATATAGCACAACAGTCAGTATAATAACATTTGCATTGATATTCACAAACATTAAATTTACAAGCCTTGTACTGAGACTTTACAGATAGAAGAGTGGTGTATAAGATAGGTAAGAGTAATTTAAGAAATACAATAAAGTGAGTTATTAGAGGAGATAAGCAGGTTTGAATGTTAACAGAGAAGTAGTGATGGAGTAATAATTTGGTTGTGCTAATTAGAAGTAGGTATAGTAGTTTAAGAAGTACAATAAAGTGAGGTATTAGAAGGGGATAAGGAGACTAAGTGCTTTTAAGGGAGGTGTAACAAATGTGATTAGGGTGTTAGAAAGCTATGTCCCAAATGAAGAGCAGGGACAAAGCCAGGATTCAGAGAGGAAGTGTTTTAGTAATGGTTTGAAAAGATAAAGGTGTTTGATAGACCTGATTCCAAGTTCTATAAACACTATTGGAGGAGGAACTGACCCCAGTAGTCCTGTGTGGGTTATAGACGGTAAGCAGTTTTTTTGTTATTTGAATGTAGGGGAAGATGTAGAAAACAGTTTTGGAGTAGGGTTTTAATTGCCAGACTGGTGGATGTGATATGAATGATTTTACAGGTTAAGGTGAGCTGAGTATAAGATAGGTGGTGAGGAAGCTCGGGGCAGTTAAGTGTTTTCAGTGGTAAACAGTGGTGGGTCCAGAAAGATTTGTTGCAAACAAATCTGTCATCTTTGTTATAGCACTATTCATGTTCAGAACTAAGTGTAGGTTGGTCATGACAGGGAGTCCATATAGGAGAGAGTATAAGAGGTAAGTGGTAGGCAGAGTTACTTAGCAGAGATTGTAAGAAATTTCTTTACTGTATGTAGTTTGCCTAGTTTTTGATGGGTTTTCTTGATGCTGTGTGGATATGCAAATTGAACATTTAAAATTTGTCGTCAATTGTCATGCCAAGTAGTTTTGAATGTGAAGTAACTTCAGTTATGGTATTATTTAAGAAATATATTTTAAAGTTGCTTTTTCATGGAAGTGGGATTTTAGAAAAAAACAGAAGTAGCTTATTTTTTATTTAGTGGCAGCTGATTATCCTGTAGCCAACTTTCAACAGACTTAAAGGCCTCTTGAGTAATTCTCTGAAGATGTAAGTAGAAGTAAGAAGTTGGTAGATGTCATAAAATGTATTCTGTCATAAAAGGTTCATGTAAAGGTATTAAAAATTGCAAATATCATTGACCTTGCAATAATCTTGACAGGCAGTTAGGTCTGATTTTCAAATTAGGCTTAATAGATACTAAATCATTGATGCCTGGGGCAGGAGCGGTGGTGGTGGCATTCAGTAAAATTTGCCAGTGGAGTTCTCTCTTTTCAACAAATGTTTCCCAACCCCGCCAGGCATTTACTGCAGAATACTTTTTATGACATCCACCAACTTTTTCTTACTTATTTCTATGCAAGCTTTTAAACAACTTTTAATAGTTAAATTATTTAAAGAAATTTTTATTGACATATATTTATTTTATGCAGCATATTTCATGCAGGTATATTCTATGCAAATATTTTTAAGTGTGTATTTTTAGTGTTACGTTTAAGTATGTATTTACAAGTGTGTGTACACCCGCGGTAGTGGTGCTGCGGTAGCATTGTCGCCTCACAGCAAGACGTTGTCCCGTTCGATTCTCAGCTAGAACGTCTTCTGTGTGGAGGCATACATGAATGGGCGTGCCTTCGTTGAAGGTTGTGCATCAGGGCTGGTAACTCGGCACGTAAAAATCCACTACCAAACATTAGCGGACCGGAGTTCCGCTGTGGCGACCCCTAACCGGGATAAGCTGAAAGAAATAACAACAACAACATTTACAAGTGTATGTTCCTTTAAATGCTTCTGGTCTAGGCATGGTGCATCTTTCTGTGGTTGCAAGAAGGAAGGAAGTTACTTTTTTACAGTTTCTGATAAAGTTCCTATTTTTTGCAACAAAAGTACAAAACCTGTTGTGAATAAACATTCAGATGGCACTATTTGTGTGGCATCTTTATTATTTTTTAGATCTGTTCATTAGAATAGACACAGGATAGGCTTTGGAACTGCTAACCAGCTTTAGGTATTCTGTTGGAAGATTATTTACCGAAGGAGAACAGGGTTTCAGCTTAAGAAGTAGTGATTTGGTGTAGGAGGTTGGAAAGAGTTTTAGGGTAAAATAGGGGCTGTTTGCTGATGAAGAGAGGGCATATCAGGATTGTTTGCTGGAAAACCTTTAGCAAGGGCTTTAATGTTTTCTATACTCTGTGTGTTAAAATGAGCAGCTGTTTCAGAAGGACTGTTATTTGGAGCAAGGTTAGGAGTGGTGGATATTCCAGGGTGGAGTATATTATTAATAGAAGACTAGATATTTTAGGGTTGGAAGATTGATTTAGTAAGGGGTTACTGAAGAAGGTTTGGTTGTCTGCGATAATCTGTCTTTTACTACAGTTACGTAGTTCTTAAAAGTGTCGTAGATTTTGGGAGATCCATGTTATAACCATTCTTTCCCAACCCTATCGCTTTCATACATTACGTGCCTGCTTTGAGTGGATAACCAAGGAGCATGTTTATTATTTATTCTTTTTGTTGTAGTTGGACACAGACTATTGAGGGTTTCAGGAAAAGTGAGTTAAATTTGTGTATAGCTTTGTTGAGTAGAGTATTTTTCAGGATAGGCCAGTTAAAGGAGCTTAGAATTCTGTTTAATGTATCAGAGTTAAAATTAGTGAGGTCGCAAGAAGTTCTGAGTATGTGCTATCCGAAATGATTGATACTGAGTCTGTTTATATATACAGGAAGGTGATCACTGAGGGAATCAGAGAGAGTGCCACTGAAAACATGCTTAGTGGAATCAGACACCAATATACAGTTGAGAACTGAGCCACAGTTTTTGATATAGTTAAAATATGTGGTGGAGAAAATGAGTTGACTCAACCCAAAAAGGTTTAGGCTAGTTGATATATATTTTGTGGAGATAATCTGCCAACTAAAATTAATGTCACCTAGGATTATCCTTTAATCAGAAATTGTACGTGAGATCCAGTTTAGGATGTTTGCTAGGGTTGTAGCATTATTACCTACAGGAATATAGAGTACTGTAATACGTAGTTGCTAATGGTTATTTAATTTAAGATAGGAGATGTGGAGTTCAGCCTTATGGAATTTGGAAATAGGTTTATTGTAGGGTAGGATTTCAAGATAGTCAGGGTATAATAAAACTACTCTACCACCTTTTTGTTTGTGTTCTACCAGCCCTGATGATATTCTAACCAGTGAGTGATATTTCACATATACGTATATTGGGTTTTAGCCATATTTCAGTTATGACAAGAATATCTGGTGTTTTGTGGGAGATCCAGGCAAGAAATTTTATTAAAGAGGCTATGAATGTCTAAGGAAATTAATTTAAGCTGTTTGGGTCAGTTTGAGAAAGGTGTGGTGGGTTTTGATGGTTTTGGTAATGGTGGTGTGGTCCCTGTTTTGGAAGTAGATGGGTAGGCTGAGAAGGATGGGATTTGGCTGAGGATAGGTTTTGGAGGCTGCTGTGGAGACAGGATGAGAGGAGGGGCTGGGGTTGGGATGAATATTCCCCAGAGTGTGGTAAGAGAGAGAAAAATTGATATGTTGGTAAGCTTGTTTTGGTTTAACTGTAGCAGTTGGTTTTATTTTGGTGAGGTAGGTGTGAGGGTTTAATCATTTAAATCTGAAGAAAAGACTGGGTGAGTCTTTGTCTATACTGGAAGCAACTATGGGTGAAGTGGGGTGATTTGAATGGTTAGAGGTGGAACACATAGTGGGAGAAATAAGTACAAGACTGAGTGATGTAATTATGGTGGCTGCCAAAAAAGCAATTACTAGGAAATGGAAATCAAAATTAAAACCAACTATATTAGAAGTATTGAATATAGTAGCATAGATAAATCAACTGTAAATGGGATCTTTAGAAAAAGTAGGAGAAAACTACATAGAAAAGGGCACTAGAATTGGCTGCCCATTGTGCCTTATTCTTTTTACCCTTTATATTAAACTCCTAGTTGAGTGTATCCAAGCGGAAGCATCTGAAATCAGGGTGTTCAGACATACTCGTCTTCTTGAACGACCAACGCTAAGATCTGCCGAAGTTATTCAGTATTGTGCAGTACTTTGGGGAGATCTCCAGAATAAAGTTAATGTATATAAGACACAGATTTTGATAGTGAATAAACACATTTTTTGTGCAGTTCCAAATCAGATTTCCATGACTAAAGAGATGCAGTTAAGTACTTGGGGACACTGGTATAGAAGACTTAAGTTCATTGAATGGAAAAAAATGTATAGCAAAGTATTTGCGAAAATTAAAGGGAACGTGAAAAGATGGACCACGCTTACCTTAGATTTGGACCAGAAAATGCAAGCGGTTTCATACCTCACTCTGTTCCATGTCGGAATGGGTTCCGGTTATTTCTGTGGTGACACCAAGGCTGCCCCATATCTCTACAGGTTTCAGGCATGTCCTGTGTGGGCAGCAAAGCTGGCACATGTCTTTGTGTGGTCCAGGCAATCCCTGTGTTGGCACCAAGACTGTGCCATTTAGGCTCCAGGCATGTCCTGTGGTGACACTAAGGCTGCACAAATCTCTATGGGTCCCAGCCATTTCCTATGGTGGCTCCAAGGCTGCCGCATATCTCTATGGGTCAAGGCTGCCCCATGTCTTTATGGGTTCCAGGTATTTCCTTTGTTGGCACCAATGCTGCACCATGTCTCTATGGGTTCCGGGCATGTCCTATGGTGACACCAAGGCTGCCCCATGTCTCTATGGCTTCCAGACATTTCCTGTGGTGACAGCAAAGTAGCTGCATCTCTCTCTATGGGTGGCAGGCATGTTCTGTGGTGACACCAAGGCTGCCACATAATTCTATGGGTTCCAAGCATTTCCTGTGGTGACACCAAGACTGCCCCATATCTCTATGGCTTTCAGACATTTCCTGTGGTGACACCAGGTTTGCTGCATCTCTCTGTGGATTACAGGCATTTCTTGTGATTGCACCAAAGCTGCCCATTCCTCTGTGGCTTCCAGGAATTTCCTATGGTGACACCAAGGCTGCCGCATAATTCTATGGATTCCATGCTTTTCCTGTGGTGGCAACAAGGCTGTCCCATGTCTATATGAGTTCTATGCAATTCCTGTGGTGGCACCAAGGCTGCCACATATCTCTATGGATACCAGGCATTTCCAGTCATTTTATCAATTCTGCTCCATGTCTCTATAGATTCCAGGCATTTTTTTGTGGTGACACCAAGGCTGCCCATGTCTCAATGGTTTCCAGTCTTTTCATGTGGTGGCAACAAGGCTGCCCCATGTCTCTATGGGTTTCATGCATTTCCTGTAATGTCCCAAAGGCTGTTTCACATCCTTATTGGCTCCAGGCATTTTCTGTGTGGGCAGAAAGGCTGCCCCATATTTCTATGGGTTCCAGGTATTTTCTGTGGTGGCACCATGGCTGTCCCATGTCTATATGGATTACAGACATTTCATGTGGTTGTACCAAGGGTGACCCATGTCTCTATGGGTTGCAGGCATTTCCAGTGGTGACAACAAGGCTGCAATATATCTCTATAGACTCCAGGCATTTCCTGTGGTGACACTAATCTTGTCCCATGTCTCTATGAGTGCCAGGCATTTCTGTGGTGACACCAAGGTGACCCATGTCTCTCTGGCTTTCAGACATTTCCTGTGGTGAAACCAAGGTTGCCACATGTCTGTAGGGATTGCAGGCATTTCCTGTGATTTCCTGTGATTATACCAAGGCAGCCCATGTTGCTGTGGGTTCCAGGCATTGATTATCGTGACACCAAGGAAGCCCCATTTCTCTATGGCTTCCAGACATTTCCTGTGGTGACACCAAGGTTGCCATATGTCTCTATGAATTACAGGCATTTCCTGAGATTATACCAAGGATGCCCCATGTTGCTGTGGGGTCCAGGCATTGCCTATGGTGAAACCAAGGATGCCCCAATGTCTCTATGTACTCCAGGCTTTTTCTGTGGTGGCAAAGAGGCTGTCCCATGTCTCTATGTGTTCCATGAATTTCCTGTGATGGTTCCAAGGCTGCCACATTTCTCTATGGGTTGGAATAATTTCCTGTGGTGACACCAAGACTACCACATGTCTCTATGGTTTCCAGACCTTTTCTGTGGTGACACCATGGTTGCTGCATGTCTCTATGTATTACAGTAATTTCCTGTAGTTGTACTAAGGATGCCCCATGCCTGTGAGGGTTCCATGCATTTCCTTTGGTGACACCAAGAACTGCTGCATGTCTCTGTGGGTTCCAGGCATTTCTTATGGTGGTACCAAGGCTGCCCCATATCTCAATGGATTCCAGGCATTTCCTGTAGTGACACCAAGCCTGTCCCATGTCTCTATGCATTCCTTGTCTGTCATTTTCAAAATTCTGCCCCATGTCACTATGGATTCCAGTCATTTTCTGTGGTAATACCAAGACTGCCCCATGTCTCAGTGTGCTCCATGAATTTTCTGTGGTGGCTGCAAGGCTTTCTCATGTCTCTATGGGTTCCAGGCATTTTTTTGTTTGGGTATCAAGGTGGCCCCTTATCTCTGTGTTTCCCAGGCATTTCCTGTAGTGACAGCAATGCTGCCCCATTTCTCTATGGGCTCCAGACATTCCCTGTGGTGATACCAAGGCTACCCCATGTCTCTCTGGGTTCCAGGCATGTTCTGTGATGACACAAGGCTGCCCTATGTCTTTGTGGGTTCCAGGCATTTTCTGTGGTGACACCAAGGCTGCCCCATTTCTCTATGGGTTCCAGGCATTTCTTATCGTGACACCAAGACTGCTTCATGTGGGTATGGGTTCCAGGCATTTCCTATGGTGGCACCAAGACTACTCCATGTCTCTGTGGGTTACAGTCATTTTCTGTAGTGACACCAGGTCTGCCCCATGTCTCTACAGTTTAAAGGCATTTCCTGTCATTTTACCAATTCTACCCCATATCTCTATGGGTTCCAGGCATTTTATGTGGTGACACCAAGACTACCCCATGTCTCTGTGGCTTGCATGTACTCCTGTGGTTGCTCCAAAGCTGCCCCATAGCTCTACAGCTTCAAGACATTTCCTGTGATGACACTCAGGTTGCCCCATGTCTCTGTGGATTACAGGTATTTCATTTGGTTGTACCAATGCTGCCCCATTTCTCTGTAGGTCTAGGCATTTCCTGTGGGGACACCAAGGCTGCCACATATCTGTATGGGTTCCAGGCTTTTCATGTGGTGGCAAGAAGGATGCCCTATGTCTCTGTGAGTTCCATGCATTTCCTGTGATTTCCTGTGATTATACCAAGGCAGCCCATGTTGCTGTGGGTTCCAGGCATTTATTATGGTGACATCAAGGAAGCCCCATTTCTCTATGGCTTCCAGATGGTTCCACGGCTGCCACATTTCTCTATGGATTGGAAGCATTTCCTGTGGTGACACCAAGACTGCCACATCTCTCTATGGTTTCAGACCTTTCCTGTGGTGACACCAAGGTTGCTGCATGTCTCTGTGTATTACAGCAATTTCCCGTGGTTGTACTAAGGATGCCCCATGTCTGTGAGGGTTCCTGGCTTTTTGTTTGGTGACACCAAAACTGCTGCATGTCTCTGTGGGTTCCAGGCATTTCTTATGGTGGTACCAAGGCTGCCCCATATCTCTATAAATTCCAGGCATTTCCTGTAGTGACACCAAGACTAATGCTTCTCTCTATGGGCTCATTTCCTGTGGTTGCATAAGTTTCACCCATGTCTGTATGGATACCAGGCATTTCCTGTAGTGACAACAAGGCTGCCTCATGTCTCTATGGATACCTGACATTTCCAGTCATTTTATCAATTCTGCTCCATATCACTATATATTCCAGGCATTTTTTGTGGTGACACCAAGGCTGTTCTATGTCTCAATGGTTTCCAGTCTTTTCCTGTGGTAACAACAAGGCTGTTCCATGTCTCTGTGGGTTTCATGCATTTCCTGTGGTGTCTCAAAGACTGTTTCACATCCTTATGGGCTCCAGGCATTTTCTGTATGGGCAGAAAGGCTGCCAAGTATTTCTATGGGTTCCATGTATTTTTTGTGGTGGCACCATGGCTGTCCCATGTCTATATGGATTACAGGCATTTCATGTGGTTGTACCAAGGGTGACCCATGTCTCTATGGGTTCCAGGCATTTCCTGTAGTGACAACAAGGCTGCCTCATGTCTCTATGGATACCTGACATTTCCAGTCATTTTATCAATTCTGCTCCATATCACTATATATTCCAGGCATTTTTTGTGGTGACACCAAGGCTGTTCTATGTCTCAATGGTTTCCAGTCTTTTCCTGTGGTAACAACAAGGCTGTTCCATGTCTCTGTGGGTTTCATGCATTTCCTGTGGTGTCTCAAAGACTGTTTCACATCCTTATGGGCTCCAGGCATTTTCTGTATGGGCAGAAAGGCTGCCAAGTATTTCTATGGGTTCCATGTATTTTTTGTGGTGGCACCATGGCTGTCCCATGTCTATATGGATTACAGGCATTTCATGTGGTTGTACCAAGGGTGACCCATGTCTCTATGGGTTTCAGGCATTTCCTGTAGTGACAACAAGGCTGCTATATATCTCTATGGACTCCAGGCATTTCCTGTGGTGACACTAAGCTTGTGCCATGTCTCTATGAGTGCCAGGCATCTCTGTGGTAACACCAAGGCTTCCCCATGTCTTTCTGGCTTTCAGACATTTCCTGTGGTGACACCAAGGTTGCCACATGTCTCTTTGGATTACAGGCATTTCCTGTGATTTCCTGTGTTTATACCCCATGTTGCTGTGGGTTCCAGGCATTGATTATGGTGACACCAAGGAAGCCCTATTTCTCTATGGCTTCCACACATTTCCTGTGGTGACACCAAGGTTGCCACATGTCTCTATGAATTACAGGCATTTCCTGTGATTATACCAAGGATGTCCCATGTTGCTGTAGGTTCCAGGCATTTCGTATGTTGAAACCAAGGATGCCCCATGTCTCTATGTACTCCAGGCTTTTCTTTGGTGGCAACAAGGCTGGCCCATGTCTCTATGTGTTCTGTGAATTTCCTGTGATGGTTCCAAGGCTGCCACATTTCTCTATGGGTTGGAAGAATTTCCCGTGGTGACACCAAGACTGCCACATGTCTCTCTGACTTTCAGATCTTTCCTATGGTGACACCAAGGTTGCCACACATCTCTATGGATTACAGGCATTTCCTATGATTCCCTGTGATTATACCAAGGCAGCACATGTTGCTGTGGGTTCCAGGCATTGATTATGGTGGCACTAAAAAAGCCCCATTTCCCTATGGCTTCCAGACATTTCCTGTGGTGGCACCAAGGTTGCCACATGTCTCTATGAATTACAGGCATTTCCTGTGATTATACCAAGGATGCCCCATGTTGCTGTGGGGTCCAGGCAATTCTTATGGTGAAACCAAGGATGTCCCATATCTCTATGTACTCCAGGCTTTTTCTGTGGTGGCAGCAAGGCTGCCCCATGTCTCTATGTGTTACTTGAATTTCTTGTGATGGTTTCAAGGCTGCCACATTTCTCTATGAGTTGGAAACATTTCTTGTGGTGACACCAAGACTGCCACACATCTCTATGGTTTCCAGACCTTTCCTGTGGTGACACCAAGGTTGCTGCATGTCTCTATGTATTACAGTCATTTCCTGTGGTTGCACTAAGGATGTCCCATATCTGTGAGGGTTCCAGGCATTTCCTGTGGTGACACCAAGACTGCTGCATGTCTCTGTGGGTTCCAGGGATTTCTTATGGTGGTACCAAAGCTTCCCCATATCTCTATGGATTCCAGACATTTCCTATAGTGACACCAAGGCTGCCCCATGTCTTTATGAGTTCCGGGCATTTCCTGTGGTTTTCTCAATTCTGCCCCATGTCCCTATGGATTTCAGTCATTTTTCTGTGGGAATACCAAGACTGCCCCATGTCTCAGTGTGCTCCATGAATTTCCTGTGGTGGCTGCAAGGCTTTCTCATATCTCTATGGGTTCCAGGCATTTTTTGTTTGAGTATCAAGGTGGGCCTATATCTCTGTGCATTCCAGGCATTTCCTGTAGTGACAACAAGGCTGCCCCATAGCTCTACAGCTTCCAGACATTTCCTGTGATGACACTTAGGTTGCCCCCACATCTCTGTGGATTACAGGAATTTAATTTGGTTGTACCAATGCTGTCCCATTTCTCTGTAGGTCTATGCATTTCCTGTGGGGATACCAAGGCTGCCCCATATCTTTATGGGTTCCAAGCTTTTCCTGTTGTGGCAAGAAGGTGGCCCCAGCTCTCTATGGTTACATGCATTTCATGTGGTGGCTCCAAGTCTGTCCCATATCTCCCTGAGTTCCAGGTATTATCTGTATAGCGACACCAAGGCTGCCTTACCTCTCTATGGGCTCTTGGCATTTCCTGTCATTTTACCAATTCTTCCCCTTGTCTCTATCAATTCCATGCATTTCCTGTGGTACCACTAAGGCTGTCCCATGTCTCCATGGGTTCCAGGCTTTTCCTGTGGTCCAACAAGGATGCCCTATGTCTCTTATGAGTTTCTTGCATTTCTTCTGGTGGCACCAAGGCTTCCCCATATCTCTATAGCTTCCAGGCATTTTCTGTGTGACACCAAGCCTGTCCCATGTCTCTATACATTCCTTGTCTGTCATTTTTCAAATTCTGCCCCATGTCACTATGGATTCATTTCAGTTCTTACTGTGGTCAGAAAGGCTACCCCATATTTCTTTGTGTTCCAGGGATTTCCTTTGTTGACAAGTCTGCCCCATGTCTTTATGAGTTTCAGGTATTTCTTGTGGTGACAACAATACTGCTCCATGTCTCTATGGGTTCCAGACAGTATCTGTTGTGGCACCAACGCTACCCCATTAGTGTATGGATTCTAGGCATTTCCTGTGATGACACTCAGGTTGCCCCATGTCTCTGTGGATTACAGGCATTTCATTTGGTTGTACCAATGCTGCCCCATTTCTCTGTAGGTCTAGGCATTTCCTGTGGGGACACCAAGGCTGCCACATATCTGTATGGGTTCCAGGCTTTTCATGTGGTGGCAAGAAGGATGCCCCATGTCTCTGTGAGTTCCAGGCATTTCCTGTGATTTCCTGTGATTATACCAAGGCAGCCCATGTTGCTGTGGGTTCCAGGCATTTATTATGGTGACATCAAGGAAGCCCCATTTCTCTATGGCTTCCAGATGGTTCCAAGGCTGCCACATTTCTCTATGGATTGGAAGCATTTCCTGTGGTGACACCAAGACTGCCACATCTCTCTATGGTTTCAGACCTTTCCTATGGTGACACCAAGGTTGCTGCATGTCTCTCTGTATTACAGCAATTTCCCGTGGTTGTACTAAGGATGCCCCATGTCTGTGAGGGTCCCAGGCTTTTCATTTGGTGACACCAAAACTGCTGCATGTCTCTGTGGGTTCCAGGCATTTCTTATGGTGGTACCAAGGCTGCCCCATATCTGTATAAATTTCAGGCATTTCCTGTAGTGACACCAAGACTAAAGCTTCTCTCTATGGGCTCATTTCCTGTGGTTGCACTAAGTTTCACCCATGTCTGTATGGATACCAGGCATTTCCTGTAGTGACAACAAGGCTGCCTCATGTCTCTATGGATACCTGACATTTCCAGTCATTTTATCAATTCTGCTCCATATCACTATATATTCCAGGCATTTTTTGTGGTGACACCAAGGCTGTTCTATGTCTCAATGTTTTCCAGTCTTTTCCTGTGGTAACAACAAGGCTGTTCCATGTCTCTGTGGGTTTCATGCATTTCCTGTGGTGTCTCAAAGACTGTTTCACATCCTTATGGGCTTCAGGCATTTTCTGTGTGGGCAGAAAGGCTGCCAAGTATTTCTATGGGTTCCATGTATTTTTTGTGGTGGCACCATGGCTGTCCCATGCCTATATGGATTACAGGCATTTCATGTGGTTGTACCAAGGGTGACCCATGTCTCTATGGGTTCCAGGCATTTCCTGTGGTGACAACAAGGCTGCCATATATCTCTATGGACTCCAGGCATTTCCTGTGGTGACACTAAGCTTGTGCCATGTCTCTATGAGTGCCAGGCATCTCTGTGGTAACACCAAGGCTGCCCCATGTCTTTCTGGCTTTCAGACATTTCCTGTGGTGACACCAAAGTTGCCACATGTCTCTTTGGATTACAGGCATTTCCTGTGATTTCCTGTGTTTATAACCCATGTTGCTGTGGGTTCCAGGCATTGATTATGGTGACACCAAGGAAGCCCTATTTCTCTACGGCTTCCAGACATTTCCTGTGGTGACACCAAGGTTGCCACATGTCTCTATGAATTACAGGCATTTCCTGTGATTATACCAAGGATGCCCCATGTTGTGTGGGTTCCAGGCATTTCCTATGTTGAAACCAAGGATGCCCCATGTCTCTATGTACTCCAGGCTTTTCTTTGGTGGCAACAAGGCTGGCCCATGTCTCTATGTGTTCCGTGAATTTCCTGTGATGGTTCCAAGGCTGCCACATTTCTCTATGGGTTGGAAGCATTTCCTGTGGTGACACCAAGACTGCCACATGTCTCTCTGGCTTTCAGATCTTTCCTATGGTGACACCAAGATTGACACATGTCTCTATGGATTACAGGCATTTCCTATGATTCCCTGTGATTATACCAAGGCAGCACATGTTGCTGTGGGTTCCAGGCATTGATTATGGTGACACCAAAAAAGCCCCATTTCTCTATGGCTTCCAGACATTTCCTGTGGTGGCACCAAGGTTGCCACATGTCTCTATGAATTGCAGGCATTTCCTGTGATTATACCAAGGATGCCCCATGTTGCTGTGGGGTCCAGGCAATTCTTATGGTGAAACCAAGGATGTCCCATATCTCTATGTACTCCAGGCTTTTTCTGTGGTGGCAGCAAGGCTGCCCCATGTCTCTATGTGTTACTTGAATTTCTTGTGATGGTTTCAAGGCTGCCACATTTCTCTATGGGTTGGAAGCATTTCTTGTGGTGACACCAAGACTGCCACACATCTCTATGGTTTCCAGACCTTTCCTGTGGTGACACCAAGGTTGCTGCATGTCTCTATGTATTACAGTAATTTCCTGTGGTTGCACTAAGGATGTCCCATATCTGTGAGGGTTCCAGGCATTTCCTGTGGTGACACCAAGACTGCTGCATGTCTCTGTGGGTTCCAGGGATTTCTTATGGTGGTACCAAAGCTTCCCCATATCTCTATGGATTCCAGATATCCTGTAGTGACACCAAGGCTGCCCCATGTCTTTATGCATTCTGGGCATTTCCTGTGGTTTTCTCAATTCTGCCCCATGTCCCTATGGATTCCAGTTATTTTTCTGTGGGAATACCAAGACTGCCCCATGTCTCAGTGTGCTCCATGAATTTCCTGTGGTGGCTGCAAGGCTTTCTCATATCTCTATGGGTTCCAGGCATTTTTTGTTTGAGTATCAAGGTGGGCCTATATCTCTGTGCGTTCCAGGCATTTCCTGTAGTGACAACAAGGCTGCCCCATATCTCTACAGCTTCCAGACATTTCCTGTGATGACACTTAGGTTACCCTCACATCTCTGTGGATTACAAGAATTTAATTTGGTTGTACCAATGCTGTCCCATTTCTCTGTAGGTCTAGGCATTTCCTGTGGGGACACCAAGGCTACCCCATATCTTTATGGGTTCCAAACGTTTCCTGTTGTGGCAAGAAGGTGGCCCCAGCTCTCTATGGTTACATGCATTTCATGTGGTGGCTCCAAGTCTGTCCCATATCTCCTTGAGTTCCAGGCATTATCTGTAGTGACACCAAGGCTGCCTTACCTCTCTATGGGCTCTTGGCATTTCCTGTCATTTTACCAATTCTTCCTCTTGTCTCTATCGATTCCAGGCATTTCCTGTGGTAACACTAAGGCTGTCCCATGTCTCCATGGGTTCCAGGCTTTTCCTGTGGTCCAACAAGGATGCCCTATGTCTCTTATGAGTTTCTTGCATTTCTTCTGGTGGCACCAAGGCTTCCCCATATCTCTATAGCTTCCAGGCATTTTCTGTGTGGTCAGAAAGGCTACCCCATGTTTCTTTGTGTTCCAGGGATTTCCTTTGTTGACAAGTCTGCCCCATGTCTTTATGAGTTTCAGGTATTTCTTGTGGTGACATCAATACTGCTCCATGTCTCTATGGGTTCCAGACAGTATCTGTTGTGGCACCAACGCTACCCCATTACTGTATGGATTCTAACCATTTCCTGTGATGACACTCAGGTTGACCCATGTCTCTGTGTATTACAGGCATTTCCTTTGGTTGTACCTATGCCGCCCCATTTCTCTGTAGGTCTAGGCATTTCCTGTGGTGGCAACACAGTGTCCCCATGTTCTATGGGTCCCATGCATTTCCTATGGTGGCTCCAAGGCCGCCCCCTATCTCTGTGAGTACCAGTCATTTCCTGTGGTGACACCAAGACTGCTGCATGTCTCTATAGGCTCATTTCTTGTGGTGGCACTAAGTTTGACCCATGTCTGTATGGATACCAGGCATTTCCTATAGTGACAACAAGGCTGCCTCATGTCTCTATGGATTCCAGGCATTTCTTGACATTTTACCAATTCTGCCATATGTCTCTGTTGATTCCAGGCATTTCCTGTGGTGACACCATGGCTGTCCCTTGTCTCTATGGGTTCCAGTAATTTGCTTTGGTGACATCATGGCTGCCATATGTCTCTGTCGGTTCCAGGCTTTTCCTGTGATGACTCTCAGGTTGCCTCATGTCTCTGTGGGTTCCACGCATTTCCTGTGATGACACCAAGGCTGCCTGATATCTCTATGGCTTCCAGACTTTTCCTGTGATGACACTTAGGTTGCCCTATGTCTCTGTGTATTACAGTCATTTCCTTTGGCTGGACCAGTGCTGCCTTATTTCTCTGTAGGTTTAGGTATTTCCTGTGTTGACACCAATGCTGTCCCATATCTCTGTGGGTCCAATGCATTTCCTTTGGTGGCTGTAAGGCTGCCCCATATATCTGTGAGTTCCAGGCATTTCCTGTGGTGACACCAAGACTGCTCCATCTCTATGGGTTAATTTCTTATGGTGACACCAAGGCTGCCCCATGTCTCTGTGGGTTCCAGGCTTTTCCTGTGATGGCAACAAGGCTGTCCCATGTCTCTATGGGTTTCATGCATTTCTTTTGCTGGCACGAAGGCTTCCCCATGTCTCTATGGATTTCAGGAATTCCCTGCAGTGACAATAAGGCTGCCTCATGTCTCTTTGGATTCCAGGCATTTCCTGTCATTTTACCAATTCTGCCTCATGTCCCTGTGCATTCCAGGCATTTACTGTGGTGACACCAAGGCATCTGCAATTCTCTATGGCTTTCCAGGCTTTTCCTGTGGTGGCAACAATGGTACCCCATGTCTCTATGGGTTTCCAGGCATTTTCTGTGGTGATACCAAGAGTGATCCATGCTTCTGTGGGTTCCAGGCATTTCCTGCGGTGGCACCAAGACTGCTTCATGTCTGTATAGATTCCAGACATTTTCTGTGGTAGCAACAAGGCTGCCCTATGTCTCTGTTGATTCCAGGCATTTCCTATGATGACACTCAGGTTGCCCCATGTCTCTATATGTTCCAGGCATTTCCTGTGATGACACCAAGTCTGCCCCATATCTCTATGGCTTCCAGACTTTTCCTGTGATGACACTCAGGTTGCTGTATGTCTCTGTGTATTACAGTCATTTCCTTTGGTTGTACCAATGCCGCCCCATTTCTCTGTAGGTGTAGGCATTTCCTGTGGTGACACCAATGCCGCCCATATCTCTGGGTTCCAAGCTTTTCCTATGGTGGATCTAAGGCTGGCCAGGCATTTTCTGTGGTGACACCAAGAATGCTCCATATCTCTATGGGTCCATTTCCTGTGGTGGCACCAAGGCTGCTCCATGTCTCTATGGATAGCAGGCATTTCCTGTGATGACACCAAGCCTGTCTCATGTTTCTATGGATTCCAGGCATTTTCTGATGTCTTACCAGTTCTACCCCATATATCTATGGATTCCAAGCATTTTCTCTGGTGACAACAAGACTGCTCCATGTTTCTATGGGTTCCAGCCATTTCCTGTAGTGGCACCATGGCTTTCCGATGTCTCTGTGGACTACAGGAATTTTCTGTGGTTGTACCAAGGGTAACCCATGCCTCTATTATTTCCAGGCATTTCCTGGTGTGACACAATGCTGCAACATGGACTGCAGGTATTTCCTGTGGAAACACTAAGGCTGCCCCATGTCTCTATGGCTTCCAGACATTTCCTGTGGTGACATCAAGATTGCCACCTGTCTCTATGGATTACAGGCATTTCCTGTGGTTACACCAAGGCTGCCCCATGTTGCTGTGGGTTCCAGGCATTTCCTATGGTGACACTAAGGCTGCCCCATGTCTCTATGTGTTTCAGGCTTTTTCTGTGGTGGCAAGAAGGCTGCCCCATGTCTCTATGTGTTCCATGAATTTGCTGTGATAGCTCCAAGGCTGCCACATATCTCTATAGTGTAGAGGCATTTCCTGTGGTGACACCAAGGCTGCCCCATGTCTGTATGTCTTCAGACCTTTCCTGTGGTGACACCAAGGGTGCCGCATGTCTTTGTGTGTTGCAGTAATTTTCTGTGGTTGTACCATGGCTAACCCATGTCACTTTGGGTTCCAGGCATTTCCTTTGGTGACACCAAGACTGCTGTATGTCTTTATGTGTTTCAGGCATTTATTATGGTGGCACCAGGGCTGCCCCATGTCTCTATGGATTCCAGACATTTTCTGTTGTTTTACCAATGCTGTCCCATGTCCCTGTGGATTCCAGGCATTTTCTGTGGTACTACTAAAACTGCTGCATATCTCTAGGTGCTCCATGAATTTTCTATGGTGGCTGCAAGGCTTTCCCACATGTGTATGGGTTCCAGGCATTTTGTGTGTGAGCATCAAGGCCTCTCCATATTTCTATGTGTTCCAGGCATTCCATCTGGTGACAGCAAGGATGCCCCAGATCTGTATGGGTTCCAGACATTTCCTGTGTTGAGGCCAAGGCTGCCCTCAAGTATCTGTGGGTTCTATTCACTTTCTGTGGTGACACCAAGGCTGCCCCATGTCTCTATGGGTTCCGAGCATTTCCTGTGGTGACACCGAGTGCTCCATGTGTGTATGGGTTCCAGGCATTTCCTGTGGTGACACCAAGACTGCTCCATGTCTCTGTGGGTTCAAGGAATTTCCTATGGAGACACCAAGGTTGCCCCATGTCTCTGTGGGTTCCAGGTATTTCCTGTAGTGGCACCAAGGCTGCCCCATGTCTGTATGGTTTAAAGGCATTTTCTGTCATTTTACCAATTCTGCCCCATGTCTCTATGGGTTCTAGGCATTTCCTGTGTTTACACCAAGACTGTTTCACCTCTCTATAGGTTCCATGCATTTCCTGTGGTGACATCAAGGCTGCCCCATGTATCTTATGTGTTCCAGGCATTTTCTATGGTTACACCAAGACTACCCCATGTCTCTATGGGTTCCATGTATTTCCTGTGGTGTCTCCAAGGCTGTCCCATATCTCTATGCATTTCTGGAATTTTGTGTGTGGGCAAGAAGGCTGCCCCATGTCTTTATAGTTTCCAGGCATTTCTTGTGGTGACACCAATGCTGTTCCATCTCTCTGTGGGTTACAGGCATTTTTTGTGGTGATAGCAAGTATGCTTCATGTTTGTATGGCTTCCAGACTTTTCCTATGATGACACTCAGGTTGCCCCATATCTGTATGGATTACAGGCCTTTTCATTTGGTTGTACCAATGCTGCCCCATTTCTCTGTAGGTTTAGGCATTTCCTGTAGTGACATCAAGGCTGCCCCATATGTCTATGGTTTCCAGGTTTTCCTGTGGTGGCAACAAGTCTGCCCCATGTCTCTATAAGTTCCATGCATTTCATGTGGTGGCTGAAAGCCAAGACTGCCCCATAATTCTACGAGTTCCAGGCATTTCCTCTGGTGACAAAAAAACTGCTTCATGTCTCTATGGGTTCATTTCCTGTGGTGACACCAATGCTTCCCCATGTCTCTATGGCTTCCAGACCTTTCCTGTGGTGACACCAAGGTTGTTGCATGTCTCTGTGTATTACACTAATTGCCTGTGGTTCTACTAAGGGTGCTATATGTCTTTGTTGTGGATTCCAGGCATTTCCTGTGGTGACATCAGGGCTGCCCCATGTGTCTATCTGTTCCAGGCTTTTACTGTGGTGGCAGCAAGGCAGCCCCATGTCTCTATGTGTCCCATGAATTTCCTGTGATGACTCCAAGGCTGCCACATATCTCTATGGGTTAGAGGCATTACCTGTGGTGACACCAAGGCTGCCCCATGTCTCTGTGGCTTCCAGACCTTTCCTCTGGTGACACCTAGGTTGATGCATGTCACTATGTATTACACTAATTACCTGTGGTTCTATCAAGGCTGCCATTTGTATTTGTGGGTTCCAGGCATTTCCTGTAATGAAACCAATACTACTCCACCACCAACACTTCTCCATGTCTCTATGGGTTACAGGCATTTTCTGTGGTGATACCAAAACTGCTCCATATCTCTATGGGCTCCATGCATTTTTTTATGTGGGCAGGAAGGCTGCCCCTTATCCCTGTGGGTTCCAGACATTTCCTATGTTAGCGCCAAGGCCACCACATGTCTCTTTGACTTGCAGGCTTTTCCTGTGGTGGCAACAAGGCTGTCCCATATCTCTGTGGATTTCATGCATTTCCTGTGATGGCTCCATGGCTGCCCGATATCTCTTTGACTTCTAGGCATTTCCGGTGGTGACATCAAGACTGCTGCATGTCTCTATGGGTTCATTTTCTGTGGTGGTACCAAGGCTGCCCCATGTCTCTATGGATTCCATGCATTTCCTGTCATTTTGCAAATTCTCTCCCATGTCTCTATGGATTCCAGGTACTTCCTGTGGTGACACCAAGGCTACCCCATGTCTCTGTTGGTGCAAGGCATTTCCTAAAATAACAGGAAATACCTGGAATCCATAGAGACATGAGGTAGCTTTGGTGTCAATAGAGGAAATGCCTGGTATCCATACAGTCATGGGGCAGCCTTGGTGCAACCACTAGAAATGCCTGGAACTCACAGAGATATGGGGCAGCCCTGGAGCCACCGCAGAAAATGCATGGAACCCATAGAGACATTGGGCAGCCTTGCTGCTGCCATAAGAAAAGCCTGGAACCCATGGAGATATGGGGCAGGTTTGGTGTCACCACAGGAAATGTCTGGAAGCTATAGGGACATGTGGCAGCCTTGCTGCCCTCACACAAAATGCCTAGAACCCATAGAGATATAGGGCAGTATCAGAGCCACCACAAGAAATGCATGGAACTCATAGAGGCATGGGGGTAGTCTTGGTGTCACCACAGAAAATACCTGGAACCCATAGAGGCATGGCACAGACATGATATCACTATAGGAAATGCCTGGAACCAGTAGAGACATGGAGCAGTCTTGCTGTAATCACAAGAAATGCCTGGAACCCACAGAGACATGAGCATAATTCATAAAATGACAGGAAATGACTTGAAACCATAGATACATGGGGTAGCCATGGTGTTAACACAGGAAAAGTAAAATGCTGGAAAATCATGGAGATATGGAGCAGCCTTAGAGCCACAGGAGGGAATGCATGGAAACCAAAGAGACATGGGACACCCTTGTAGCCACCACAGGAAAAGCCTAGAACCCATACAGACATGAGGCAGTCTTGCTGTCACCACAGGAAATTCTAGAATCTATAGAGACATGGGGCAGAATTGGTAAAATGACAGAAAATGCCTAGAATCAGTAGAGACATGACGCAGCCTTGCTATCACTACAGGAAATGCCTGGAATCAATAGAGACATGGGGAGCCTTGGTGACACCACAGAAAATGTCTGGAACCCATACAGATATGGATCAATCTTGTCACCAGAGGAAAAGCCTGGAACCCATAGAGACGTGGCAGACTTCTCACCACAGAAAATGCTTGGAACCCAAAAAAACATGGGACAGCCTTGCTGACCACATAGAAATGCCTGGAATGCATAGAGATTTAGGCAGCCTTGGAGCCACCAGAGGAAACACATAGAGACATGGGGCAGCCTAGATGTCACCAAAGGAAATGCCTGGAATCCATAGAAACATCATGCAGCCTTGGTGTCAGCACAACAAATGCCTGAAATCCATAAGAGACATTGGGCAGAATTAGTAAAATGTCAGGAAATGCCTGGAGTTCATATAGACATGAGGAAGCCTTGGTGTCACTAGAGGAAATGCCTTGTATCAGACATGGGGCAGCCTTGGTGCCACCACAGAATATGAATGCACAGAGACATGGAACAGTCTTGATGTAAGCATTGGAAATGCCTGGAACTCACAAAGATAAGGGGCAGCTTTGTAGCCACCACAGAAAATGCAGAGAACCCATAGAGATATTGAGCAGCCTTGTCACTACCACAGGAAAAGCTTGGAACCCATAGAGATATGGGGCAGCCTTACTGCCCAAACACAAAATGCCTGGAACCCATAGAGATATGGGGCAGCCTCAGAGCTACCACAGGAAATACATGGAACTCATAGAGACATGGGGGTAGTCTTGCTGTCATCACAGAAAATACCTGGAACCCACAGAGGCATAACACAGCCTTGATATCACTACAGGAAATGCCTGGAACCAGTTGAGACATGGAACAGTCCTGCTGTAATCACAGGAAATGCCTGGAACTTACAGAGACATTGGCAGAATTTGTAAAATGACAGAAAATGACTTGAAACCATAGAGACATAGGGTAGCCATGGTGTCATCAAAAAGAAAAGTAAAATGCCGGAAACGCATGGTGATATGGAGCAGCCTTGGAGCCACAGGAGGAAATGCATGGAAACCAGAGAGACATGGGACAGCCTTGTTACCACCACAGGAAATGACTGGAATCCATACAGGCATGGGGCAGCCTTGCTGTCATCACAGGAAATTCTAGAATGGATAGAGACATGGGGCAGAATTGGTAAAATGACAGGAAATACCTGGAATCAATAGAGACTTGAGGCAGCCTTGGTGTCACTAGAGGAACTGCCTGGTATCCATACAGACATGGGGCAGCCTTGGTGCCACCACAGGATATGAATCCATAGAGACATAGAGCAGTCTTGATGTAAGCACAGGAAATGCATGTAACTCACAAAGACATGGGGCAGCTTTGTAGCCACCACAGAAAATGCATGGAACCCTAGAGACATGGGGCAGCCTTGCTGCCACCCAGGAAAAGCTGGGAACCCAAAGAGATATGTGGCAGCCTTGGTGTCACATCAGGAAATGCCTAGACCAACAGAGAAATTGTGCAGCATTGCTACAACGAAGGGAATTCTCATAATTTACAGAGACATGGGGCAACTTGAGTGTCATCACAGGAAAACTCTGGAAGCCATAGAGACATGGAGCAGCCTTGTTGCCTCCACAGAAAAAGCCTGGAACCCATAGAGATCTGGAGCAGTCTTGTTCTCTCCACAAAAATGTCTTGACCCACAGAGAAATGGGGCAGCCTTGGTGCAACCACAGGAAATGACTGGAAACCATGGAGACATGGGACAGCCTTCCTGCCCACACAAAAAATGTCTGGAACCAATAGAGATATAGAGCAGTCCTGGTATCAACACAGAAAATGCCTGTAACCCACAGAGAAATGGAGTGGCATTGGTGTCACCACAATGAATGCCTGGAAACCATGAAGACATGGGACAGTCTTGTTGCCCACCCACAAAATGCCTGGAGGACATAGAGATATGGGACAGCCTTGTAGCCACTGCAGGAAATACACGGAACCCATAGAGACATGGAGTAGTCTTGGTGTCACCCCAGAAAATGCATGGAACCAATAGCGACATGCAGCAACCTTGATGTCACCATAGGAAATGCCTACAACCTGTAGAGACATGGAACAGTCTAGATGTAATAACAGGAAATGCCTGGAACTCATAGAGACATGGGGCAGAATTGTCAAAATGACAGGACATGCCTTGAAACCATAGAGATGTGGGTAGCCATGGTGTCACCATAGGAAATACCTGGAACCCACAAATACATGGGGCAGCCTTGTTTCCCTCATAGAAAATACTTGGATCCCACAGAAATATGGGAAAACATTGGAGCCACTTCAGGAAATTCATGGAGAACATAAAAACATAGAGCAGTCTTGGTGAAAAAACAGAACATGTTTGGAACCCATAGTGACATGGAGCAGTCTTGGTGTCACCACAGGAAATGCCTGGAACCCATAGAGACATGGGGCAGACTTGGAGCCACTAGAGGGAATGCATGGAACCCATAGAGACATGTGGCAGCATTCTTACCACCATATGAAAAGACCAGAGCCAATAAAGACATGGGGTAGCTTTGGTGTCACCACAGAAAATGCCTGGAATCTACAGGGACATGTGGCACAATTTGGAAAATGACAGAAAATGCCTGGAATTCATAGAGACATGAGGCTGCATTGGTGCCACCACAGAAAATGAACCCATAGAGACATGGAGCAGTGTTGGTGTCACCACATTAAATGCCTGGAATTCAAAGAGATATTAGGCAGTCTTGGAGCTACCACAGGAAATGCATGGAATCCATAGAGACATAGGACAGCCTTCTTGCCACCACAGGCAAAGCCTGGAACCCATAGAGATATGGGGCAGCCTTGGTCTCACCACAAAAAATGCCTAGACCCACAGAGAAATGGGACAGGATTGGTACAACCAGATGAAATGTCTATAATCCACAGAGACATGGGGTAACCTGAGTCTCATCACAGGAAAAGTCTGGAAGCCATAGAGACATGGGGCAGCCTTGGTGCTAACACAAGAAATTACTAGAAACCATAGAGACATGGGACAGCCTTCCTCCCCACACAAAAAATGCCTGGAACCAATAGAGATATGGAGCAGTCTTGGTGCCACTATGGAAAATGTCTGGAACCCATACAGACATGGACCAATCTTGTCACCAGAGGAGAAGCCTGGAACCCATAGAGACATGTGGCAGACTTGTCACTGTAGGAAATGCCTGGAACCCAAAAAGACATGGGACAGCCTTGCTGACCACACATAAATGCCTGGAATGCATAGAGATATGGGCAGCCTTGGAACCACCAGAGGAAATGCATGGAACACATAGAGACATGGGGCAACCTTGATGTCACCAAAGAAAATGCCTGGAATCCATAGATACATTAGGCAGCCTTGGTGTCACCAAAGGAAATGCCTGATATCCATACAGACATGGGGCAGCCTTGCTGTCACCATGGGAAATTCTAGAATGTATAGAGACATGGGGCAGAATTGGTAAAAATGATAGGAAATGCCTGAAATCAATAGATACATGAGGCAGCCTTGGTGTCACTAGAGGAAATGCCTGGTATCCATACAGACATGGAGCAGCCTTGGTGCCACCACAGGATATGAATCCATAGAGACATGGAGCAGTCTTGATGTAATCACAGGAAATGCCTGGAAATCACAAATATATGGGGCAGCTTTGTAGCCACCACAAAAAATGCATGGAACCCATAGAGACATGGGGCAGCTTTGCTGCCACCCAGGAAAAGCCAGGAAACCAAAGAGATATGTGGCAGCTTTGGTGTCACAACAGGAAATGCCTAGACCTACAGAGAAATTGTGCAGCATAGCTACAACAAAGGGAATGCTCATAATTTACAGAGACATGGGGCAACCTGAGTGTCATCACAGGAAAACTCTGGAAGCCATAGAGTCATGGGGCAGCCTTGGTGTCATCACAGCAAATGCCTGGAACCCTTAGAGACTTGGGGTAATTTGAGTGTTATCACAGCAAATGCCTGGAGTTCATAGAGTCATTGGGCAGCCTTGTTGCCATGACAAGAAATGTCTGGAACCCACAAAGACATGGAGCAGTCTTGGTGCCCCCACAGGAAATGCCTGGAACCCACAGAGACATGGGGTGTACTTGTCACCACAGGAAATGCCTGGAACCTAAATAAACATGGCAATAGCATTGCTGACCACAGAGAAAATGCCTGAAATCCATAGAGATATGTGGCAGCCTTGGAGCCACTAGAGGAAATGCATGGAACTCACAGAGACATGGGATAGCATTGTTATCACCACAGGTAAAGACTAGAGCCCATAGAGACATGTAATAGTATTGGTGTCACTACAGGAAATGCCTGGAATTGACAGTGACATGGGGAAGAATTGGTAAAATGACAGGAAATGCCTGGAATTCTTAGAGACATAAGGCTGCCTTAGTGTCACTACTGGAAATGTCTGGAATCCAAAGAGATATGGGGCAGCCTTGGTGCCACCAAAGTAAATGAACCCGCAGAGACATGGAGCCATCTTGGTGTCAACACATTAAATGCCTGGAACTCACAGAGATATTAGTCAGTCTTGGGGCCATGACAGGAAATGCATGGAATCCATAGAGACATGGAGCAGCCTTGTTGCCTCCACAGAAAAAGCCTGGAACCTATAGAGATATGGAGCAGCCTTGTTCTCACTACAAAAATGTCTAGACCCACAGAGAGATGGGGTAGCCTTGGTGCAACCACAGGAAATGACTGGAAACCATAGAGACATGGGACAGCCTTCCTGCCCACACAAAAAATGTCTGGAATCAATAGAGATATAGAGCAGTCTTGGCATCACCACAGAAGGTGCCTGCAACCCACAGAGAAATGGAGTGACATGGTGTCACCACAATAAATAACTGGAAATCATGAAGACATGGGACAGTCTTGCTGCCCACCCACAAAATGCCTGGAACACATAGAGATATGGGGCAGCCTTCTAGCCACCACAGGAAATACATGGAACCAATAGAGACATGGGGTGGTCTTGGTGTCACCCCAGAAAATGCATGGAGCCAATAGCGACATGCAGCAGCATTGATGTCAACATAGGAAATGCCTACAACCTGTAGAGACAGAACAGTCTAGGTGTAATAACAGGAAATGCCTGGAACTCATAGAGACAATGGACAGAATTGTTAAAATGACAGGACATGCCTTGAAACCATAGAGACGTGGGGTAGCCATGGTGTCACCATAGGAATTACCTGGAACCCACAGAGGCATGGGCCAGCCTTGTTGCCCTCACAGAAAATACCTGGAACCCACAATACCTGGAACCCACAGAAATATGGGAAAGCATTGGAGCCACTTCAGGAAATTCATGGAGAGCATAGAGACATGGAGCAGTGTTAGTGAAACACATAAAATGTTTGGTACCCATAGTGACATGGAGCAGTCTTGGTGTCACCACAGGAAATTCCTGGAACCCATAGAGACATGGGGAAGACTTGGAGCCACTAGAGGAAATGCATGGAACCCATAGAGACATGTGGCAGCATTCCTACCACCATAGGAAAAGACTAGAGCCAATAAAGACATGGGGTAGCTTTGGTGTTACCACAGGAAATGCCTCGAATCTACAGTGACATGGGGCACAATTTGGAAAATGACAGAAAATGCCTGGAATTCATAGAGACATGAGGCTGCCTTGGTGCCACCACAGAAAATGAACCCATAGAGACATGGAGCAGTCTTGGTGTCACCACACTAAATGCCTGGAATTCAAAGAGATATTAGGCACTCTTGGAGCTACCACAGGAAATGCATGGAATCCATAGAGACATAGGATAGCCTTCTTGCCACCACAGGAAAAGCCTGGAACCCATAGAGATATGGAGCAGCCTTGGTCTCTCCCCAAAAATGCCTAGACCCACAGAGAAATGGGGCAGGATTGGTATAACCAGATGAAATGCCTGTAATCCACAGAGACATGGGGCAACCTGAGTGCCATCACAGGAAAAGTTTGGAAGCCATAGAGACATGGGGCAGCCTTGGTGCTAACACAAGAAATGACTGGAAACCATAGAGACATGGGACAGCCTTCCTCCCCACACAAAAAAATGCCTGGAACCAATAGATATATGGAGCAGTATTGGTATCTCCACAAAAAATGCCTGTAACCCACAGAGAAATAGAGCAGCATTGGTGTCACCACATGAAATTCCTAGAAACCATAGAGACATGGGGCAGCCTCGCTGCCCACACACAAAATGTATGGAAGCCATAGAGATATGGGGCAGCCTTGGAGCCATCACAGGAAATACATGGAATCCATACAGACATGGAGCAGTCTTGGTGTCACCACAGGAAATTCATGGAACCCATAGAGACATGTGGCAGACTTGTCATCACAGCAAATGCCAGGAACACAAAGAAACATGGGGTAGCCTTGCTGACCACACATAAAATGCCTGGAACCCATAGAGACATGGGGCTGCCTTGGTGTCACCACAGGATATGCCTGGAATCCATGGAGACATGGGGTAGAATTGGTAAAATGTCAGGAAATGCCTGGACTCCACAGAGATATGAGACTGGCTTTTTGTCACTACAGAAAATGCCTGGAACTGACAGAGATATGGGGCAGGCTTGGAGCCACCAGAGTAAATGCATGGAACCCAATAGAGACATAGGGCAGCCTTGCTGCCAACACAAGAAACGCCTGGAACCCATTCAGATATGGGGCAGCCTTGGTGTCACCACAGGAAATTCCTATCCCTACAGAGAAATTGGGCCACATTGGTACAACCAAAGGAAATGCCTGTGATCCACAGAGAGAAGGGGCAACCTGAGTGACATCACAGGAAATGTATGGAAGACTTAGAGACATGGGATAGCCATAGTGTCATCACAGAAAATAACTTGAACCCATACAGATGTGGGGCAACAAGAGTGTAATCACAGGAAATGCCTGGAACCTATAGAGTCATGGGTCAGCCTTGGTGCCATCACAGAAAACATCTGGAACCCATAGAGACATGGAGTAGTCTTGGTATTAACACAAGAAATGCCTGGAACACATAGAGACATGGGGCAGACTTGTCACCACAGGAAATGGCTGGAACCCAAAGAAATATGGGGTAGCCTTGCTGACCACACAAAACATGCCTGGAACCCATAGATATATGGGGCAGCCTTATATCCACCAGTAGAAATGCATGGAACTTATAGAGACATGGAACAGCCTTGTTGCCATCAAGGCTGCCCTGTGGCTGTATGGGTTGTGGGCATTTCATGTGGTGACACTAAGACTGCTCCATGTGTCTATGGGTTCCAGGGATTTCCTGTGGCGACACTAAGACTGTTCTATGTCTGTAACACTTCCAGGCATTTCTTGTGGTTACAACAAGGCTGCCCATATCTCTGTGGGTTCCAGGTATTTCTTGTGGTGACACCAAGGCTACCCCATGTCTCTATGATTTCTAGGCATTTCCTGTCATTTTACGAATTCTGCCCCATGGCTGTACGGGTTCCAGGCATTTCCTCTGATTACACTAAGACTGTTCCATGTCTCTATGGGTTCCAGGCATTTCATCTGGTGACATCAAAGCTGGCCCATTATCTATGGGTTCCAGGCATTTTCTGTAGTGACACTAGGACTACCCTGTCTCTATGGGTTCCATATATTTCCTGTAGTGGGTCCAAGGCTGCTGCATATCCCTGTGGGTTCCAGGCATTTTGTGTTTGGACAGCAAGGCTTCCCAATATCTCTGTGTGTTCCAGGTATTTACTGTTGTGCCATCAAGTCTGTCCCATGTCTCAATGGGTTGTAGACATTTCCTATGGTGATACCAAGGCTGCCCCATGTCTCTGTGGTTTCCAGGCTTTTCCTGTAGAGATACCAAGGCTGCTCCTTGTCTCTATGTGTTACAGGCATTTTCTGTGATGATAGGAAGACTGATCAATATCTCAATGGGTTTCAGGTGTTTCTTGTGTGGCCAGGAAGGCTGCCCCATGCCTCTATGGGTTCCAGGCATTTCCTATGTTGACATAAAGGCTGCCCCATATGTCTATGGGTTGCATGCATTTCTTGTGATGACACCAAGGCTGCCTTATGTCTCTGTGGTTTCTACATGTTTCCTGTGATGACACACAGTTTGCCCCATGACTCTGGATTACAAGCATTTCATTTGGTTGTAGCAATGCTGTCCCATTTCTCTGTGGGTCTAAGCATTTTCTCTGGTGGCACCAAGACTGTTCCATGTCACTATGGGGTAATTTCCTGTGGTAGCACTAAGGCTGCCCCATGACTCTATGGGTTCCATTCATTTTCTGTGGTGCCTCCAAGGCTGCCCCATATCAATGTAAGTTTCAAGCATTTCCTCTGGTGACACCAAGGTTGCTCCATGTCACTATGGGTTAATTTCCTGTGGTAGCACTAAGGCTGCCCCATGTCTGTATGGATTCCAGGCATTTCCTGTAGTTACACCAAGGTGGCCTCATGTCTCTATGGATTCCAGGCATTTCCTGTCATTTTACCAATTCTGCCCCAGGTATCCATGGATTTCAAGCATTTCCTATGGTGACATCAAGGCTACCCCATGTCTCTATGGTCTCCAGGCTTTTCCTGTGGTAGCAACAAGGCTGCCCCATGCCTCTATGGGTTCCATGCATTTCTTCTGGTGGCTGCAAGGTTGCCTCATATCTCTATGGGTTCCAGGCATTTTCTGTGGTGGCACCAAGGCTACCCCATAACAATGTAATGCATGCATTTCCTGTGATGACACTCAGGTTGCCCCATGTCTCTATGGGCCTCATGCATTTTCTCTGGTGGTTCCAAAGATGTCCCATATCTCTATGGCTTCCAGACTTTTCCTGTGATGACTCTTATGTTGCTCGATGTCTCTGTGGACTCCTGGCTTTTCCTGTGGTGGCAACAAGGCTGCTGCATGTCTCTGTATGTTCATACATTTCCTGTCGTGGCTCCAAGACCACCTCATATCTCTGTGAGTTTCAGGCATTTGCTGTGCTGACAACAAGACTGTTCCATGTCTCTATGGGTTCATTTCCTGTGGTGGCACCAAGGCTGCCCCATGTCTCTATGAATACCAGGCATTTCCTACAGTGACACCAAGGCTGCCTGATCTCTCTATGGATTCCAGGCATTTCCTGACGTTTTTCCAATTCTGCCCCATGTCTCCATGGATTTCAGGCATTTTCTGTAGTGACACCAAGGCTGACCCATGTTATGTTCCATGGATTCCAGGCATTTCCTGTGGTGACATCAAGGCTACCCCATGTCTGTATGGATTCCATGCACTTTTTCTGGTGGCTCCAAGGCTGCCCCATATCTCTAAAGGTTCTAGGAATTTTCTGTGTGGTCAGCAAGGCTACCCCACATTTCTTTGGGTTCCAGACATTTCCTGTGGTGACAAGTCTGCCACTTGTCTCTGTGGGTTCTAAGCATTTCCTGTGGTGACACCAAGACTGTTCCATATCTCTATCATTTCCAGACATTTTCTGTGGTGGCACCAAGGCTGCTCCTTGACTCTATGGATTTCAGGCATTTTCTGTGATGACACCAAGGCTGTCCTATGTCTCTATTGCTTCCAGACGTTTCTTGTAATGACACTCAGGTTGCCCCTTCTCTCTGTGGATTATGGGCATTTCCTTTGGTTGCACCAGTGCTGCATGATTTCTCTGTATGTCTATGGATTTCCTGTGGTGACACCAAGGCTGCCCATAGCTCTGTGGTTTCCAGGCTTTTCCTGTGTTGCCAACAAGGCAGCCCCATAGGCTCCATCCATTTCTTGTGGTGGCTCCAAGGTGGTCCCATATCTGTATGAGTTCCATGCATTTCCTGTGGTGGCTTCAAGGCTTTCCTGTGTCTCTGTGGGTTCCAGCTATTGTCTGTTTTAACACCAAGGCTGCGCTATGTCTCTGTGGGCTCCAAATATTTCCTGTAGTGACAAGGCTGCAACATATTTCTATGGACTCCATGAATTTCTTGTGGTGACACCAAGGCTGCCCCACATCTATATGGATTACAGGCTTTTTCTGTGGTGGCAACAAGGTTGCCCTATGTCTCTATGTGTTCCATGAATTTCCTGTGATGGCTCCAAGGCTGCCACATATCTCTATGGGTTGGAGGAATTTCTGTAGTGACACCAAGACTGCCCCATGTCTCTATGGTTTCCAGATCTTTCCTGTGGTGACACCAAGGTTGCTGCATGTCTCCATCTATAGTAAAATGAAAAATTCAAGCTGCTCCAAAACAGAAACAAATCCTAGACTGAAGGTCATGAGCAGCAACTGTTTTATTTGGTAAAACCACTTAAAACCAAAACAAAAAAAAAATACATATATATTAAGTGCTCTCGTCTATTATAAGAACTTCATCAGAATATAAAAAAGTTAAGATACAAAACTTTTAAACACACATTCATGAGTAATGACAACTATTCCTTTGATGTTTAAAGAGGGAGTGCCTCCAACCATTCTCAGGCAAAGTAGCATCACATTGCCATCTAGTGTTCGGAAGATTTAAGTGCGCTTCATCCTGACAATGTGTAGTCTTGAAAGCCAGCTAAAAAGGTATTTCAGAAGGGCCCCAATGTGCAGAAATGGACATCATTGAACTAGTTCACTGCGCTAGTGAACAACGGGGAGGAGGCATGTTGGCAAAGCTGAATATGCATTCTGGGCTTGATTTATGGCATTGTAAGAGAAGTTTCTGACCAAGAAAATTTAAGATTGGGTACTACACAGAACAACCTAAACCAAGATGCACTTAATAACAATCCTGTCATGTCCTGTCATTGTTAAAAAATCTTGTGATGATTTTTTTTGTTACAATTTCTCTGATTCCACAATTGATACAAGTATTGCTGACATTCTTAGTAAGGGTTTAAATTTTGTACCAGCGAAGAGGGAAAACTTAGCAAACACTTTAATGGACTTGAAACTCTATCTAAGGAAACTGAATTTTAGAATCATGCTGGGGGAGAACAATGACAGACCTGATAACTTTTACATACCTAGCACCTTTAAGCCACCACTACACCCTATTTTAGGGTTATATGAGAAAGTCTGTGAACTCGATATAAAGAATACTTTTATAGGACAACACAATGGTAACAGTAATTTGAGTAAGGAAGACTCAAGTAAACTAAGATTCCTTAAGCAGCAAAAGGTTTGTGTGACACCAAGGAAATACTGCCAGTCCAGCTATCTGGAATGTTATAAATAATTGTGTCACTTGAAAATACTAATATGATTTGTATAAAGATGTAACACTGCTAACCCAGCTGTCTGGAATTTTGTAAATAATCATAGGTCATTTGTGAATAGTGATATGATTCATATACTTGTCTTAAAAATGTAAAATAACTGTATGTTATGTACTGAGCTTCAAGAATGTAACCACAGTTTACCCTACTGGGAAATAACAGAAATGGATGTAAGCTATATGCCTGTGCAAATGTATGTTTTTATGGTAGAAGCTGGAACATACAGAGCTAACTTACAAAACTTTATTAAAATACGTTGAAATTAAGTGCTTTACAATGTGCTATAAAAGTTAGTTTCAGTGCAGCAAGCAAACATAATGTCTAGAGCTAGGAGTTTTCCTATTGTCATGAAGCAGAATAATTACTAGGTTTCAAACATAAAGTGTGTTTATTGCTCTGTTACTTCCTAGCAGCTGCACATCTGAGAGATATGTATTTTTGACACAAAGATGTTAGTTTATGTTAGCCTGGGAACTGAAGGCAGGTGACAAAGTGTGATGTCATCAAGCTGACCCAGCAGTAACGTTTTGATATTAATTTGGGAACTCTCTCAGAGACTGTGCATTTTGTATGTGTCTTTGGACCTGGAAATGTCATCTCATCATCACTTGCCTTGCTAATAGTAAGTAAGCAGGGTACAGTAATCTCTTAGATATAGATAGGAATATAGTAAAGATTAGTTTACATGTTTTCTGTATTTATTTGAAACTGTCCTGCAATGTTGTTTTAAAATATTTCCTGTGATTCTGAACTCTGTAGTCACTGTGTTGAGTTATTGCGTATTGTCTTGTCTTTTTAATATTTGTTATTAAATATATTTAAACCTTTTAATTTTGGCTGGTTTGTTTAGAGATATTTAAGCTCTTAGAGTACTTGCATATGTATTTGGTGACACTGTACAGGCCATTCTTAAATAGCCTTGCAAGTCTTAGTCACACTTACCATTTGTATAATAGTAACATTACACAGTAGAAGTTGTCACCCTTTGTAAGGGCCTTATAGTAGCTGATAAAGAGATGGTTGGTAGCAGTGATAACTAACTTTTGGTCTATGCAGAAGGAGGGATAGCTAGTAAACCTGTGCCAGCCTTTCCCAGAAGTATGTGTGTGTTTGTATATAAATCAAATCTCAAGTGTGTGTGTCAGCTACTTAGGCAGGGACATGAAGCACTGGTTGGACATAGAGGGTGCTGGAGGTTTTGTCTTGACCGTTCTGCTGAGATCTTAACCCTATAGCTGTGCAGGTGGGGAATCTTATTGGGGATCTGGAGAGAGAGGTAGAAACCAGCCTCAGACTGACTGTGATCTCTGTGTGCTGTTAAGGGAAATTGTACTTTACTGTGTGTGTACTTGTTATCATTCCAATGTGTACGTCCCTCACTAGTGTTACCAGTGAGGATTGAGGCTCCTTGATTACTGGACCAGCAGGGGCATCACAGTTCGTATCATGAAACCTGACAAGGGTGGGGGAATTGTTGTGATGGATATCCACCAGTACAATGAATGGATGGATAGAATATTAGAGACTGACACCTATCAAGGGGTTTCAAAAAATGAACTAAATTGTAGCTATCAAAACATCTCAAAGACACTCGATTTGTTACTAGAAAGGAGAATCGATGTGAATTTTTTCAGCTATTTACACATGCCTTCCCGTACAATCCCCATGTTATTTGGTATCCCAAAGATACACAAAAGTATATCAGACCTCCCAATGCACCCTATGGATGACAGACATAATTCCATCATATACCACAGTGAAAAATACATTTGTAAGGATCCATGGTCCTTTTTCACCACCATAGAGGGAACACATTTTGAGGATAATGAAGTATTTTTAACAAATGATGTAAGGGATTTATACAGTGTCATTCCCCAGGATAAATGCATTAGTATGGTGGTTGGTTATTTACACAGAAAAGGGGTCCCACAGCATGACATCCACCTATACGAGGATCTGTTAGAGCTGGTGTTGAACAACAATTTTTTGGTTTTCAGAGGTGATTTATATCTTCAGAAAACTGGGGTAGCTATGGGTTCCCCTTGTGGTGGAACATTTGCTAATATAGTGATGGCCCAGTGAGAGTACCAGTGCATTTAGATCATCCAGAGTACAAGGATAGACTTAAGATTTATACACATTAGCTGGATGATATTTTTATTTTAAGGAGAGGTGCGGTAGAAGGGATTGAGGAATTTTTAACAAAAATAAACAACACTAGTAACTTTTTGAAATTTACGTATGAATTCGATAGTGAGAAAATATCTTACCTGGATGTCATCCTCAGTAAGGACAGGAATAACCACAGATTTATAGCTACGATTTTTATAAAAGCCACTTATTCAAATTCCTTTCTCCATTTTGACAGCTACCACCCCTTCCATCAGAAGAAATCTGTGGTGAAAGGGCAGTTGGTTAGAGCTGCTAGAATGGTTACCATGGATGAGGACTTCCACAATGAATGTGAAATTTTACTGGGTATGTTTCGTAACAGAGGTTACCCTGATGGATTCCTAGAGGAACTTAAGTTGGAGATTATGGAAAATAGGAATAATGGATGGTATAAACCCATCTTAGGAGGGTCGACGAATTTTATAAGACAAAATATAGGAGCTGAAGTGGAGGAAGAAATAACTGTGGATTTGATCAGACCTCATTACTCCATGGATTTCATAACTACCTTTAACATGGAACACAGAACACTTAAACAGGTTATTGAAAAAACTGGGTGATTATTTGTGAAAATCCCACTTTGAGAGAGAATTTAGGACACAGACCCAGTTTTACATTTGGAAGAGATAGGAACCTGAAGGAAATTTTGGAACACAGATCTAAATAAAACATGAACCAGGTATGCCATATGAAGAAATGTGGGTTCTGTTCCCAGTGTAAATTCATTCTAATGTGTGACAGGTTTCTTATCAAAGGCAATGAATTCAAAGTTATGACAAAGTTTGACTGTAATTCTAGGAGGGAGGTCTGCATGGCATTATGCTAACAGTGCCCATGCAAAACTGAGCATAGGTTGAAGAAAAGAATTCACGAACACCAGTATAACATCAACAAAAGAAACCCCAATAATGCCTTGGCAAGACATGTTTTAGACAATGAAAGTCACTCATTTAAGTTTGTAGTTATAGAAGGATTAAAGTGGGGAATGAGGTTCATGGGTACATTTATTGAAACTAAGGGAGTTATATTGGCAACTCACTTTGAATGCCCATGGTTGGCCTGGACTTAACGAGTCTTGTTCCGTTGCACCCCTGTTGAAATTTAAAGCACTGACTAGGTAATGAAACAGAGGTAGATGCGAATGGTACAATAATACCTCTGACCCCTTTGGTACGGGTTTGTACTTTAAGTACCAAGCTATTTATGTGAACCTTATAGTTAATAAACATTTTTTCCTCCTATTCAAGGCCCTTCAAGGAAATGATGTATAACATACACACTATATGCACTTTAATTGAATGTCCCTATTGCCTGTTACAAATGATTTTAATATTTTTCACCAATATATTTTTTACCACATCATTGCATGTATTGAATGTTCAATTATACCCGCAGTGGTGGTGCTGTGGTAGCGTTGTCACCTCGCAGTAAGACGCTGTCTGGTTCAATTCTCAGCTAGAGCGTCTTATGCGTGGAGACATGCTTGAATGGGCATACCTTCATTGAAGGTTGTGCATCAGGGCTGGTAACTCGGCACGTAAAAATCAACTACTAATCATTAGTGGACCAGAGTTCCGCTGTGGCAACCCCTAACCGGGAAAAGCGGAAAGACACAACACAACAACTAGCTTTTTTAGAGTGACTTTTATATATACAATTTTAATTTCTCATTTTAATGTGATTTGATTTTCATTTATTTTATTTTTATCTAAGATTCTTTACAGAAACTAATATATTATGAAAACACAGTCTGTTTGATACAAAAAGTTTACAGTTTTTTAGCTAGTTTGCAAGTTTACACACTGTCAAGATGAAGTTCACTTAAATCTTATGAACATTGGATGGCATTGTGATGCTAATTTGCCTAAGAACTGTTGGAGACACTCCCTCTTAAAACATGAAAGGAATTGTTATTATTTATGGATGTGTGAATAAAAGTTTTGTATCTTGTATCTTAACTGTTTTTATGTTCTGATGAAGGTCCTATAAGGGACAAAAGCTCTTACTATGTGTGTATTTTTTTGTTTTGGTTTTAAGTGATTTTACCAAATAAAACAGTTGCTGCTCACGACCTTCAGCCTTGTATTTGTTTTGGTTTGGATGTCTGTATCTATTACACTAATTAACATTGGTTCTACCAAGGCTGCCCCATGTCTTTCTGGGTTCCAGGCATTTTCTATAGTGACACCAAGGTTGCCCCATGCCTCTATGGATTCCAGGCATTTTCTGTGGTAACACCAAGACTGCCCTATGTCTATATGTGTTCCATGAATTTCCTGTGGTGGCTCCAAGGATTTCCTATATCTTTATGGGTTTCAGGAATTCTCTGTGTGGGCATAAAGTCTGCCCTATATCTCTATGTGTTCCAGGCATTTCTTGTGGTGACACTAAGGCTGTCCCATGTCTGTATGGGTTCCAGACTTTTCCTGTGATGATACCAAGGCTGCTCCTTGTCTCTATTGGTTCCAAGCATCTTCCATGGTGACAGCAAGGTTGCCTGATGTCTCTGTGCATTCCGGATATTTTTAGTTGTCACACCAAGGCTGCTCCATATCTGTATCTGTTCTGGGCATTTCCTGTTGTTTTATCAATTCTGCTTCATGTATCTATGGATTCCAGGCATTTCCTGGGTGACACCAAGACTGCTGCATGTGTCTGTCAGTTCCAAGCATTTCCTGTGGTGACACCAAGGCTGCCCCATGTCTCTGTGGGTTCCACACACTTTCTCTGGTGACACCAAGACTGCCCCATGTCTGTAGGGTTCCCTGTATTTCCTGTTTTGCCTCCAAGGCTGCCCCATATCTTTATGAGTTCCAGGCATTTTGTGTGTGGACAGCAAGGCTGACCCATGTCTCTATGGTTTCCAGGCATTTCCTGTGGTGACACCAAGGCTGCTCCATGTTTCTGTGGGTTACAGGCATTTTCTGTCATGATACCAAGACTGGTCCGTATCTCTTTGGGTTCCAGGCATTTTTTTTTGTGGGCAGGAAGGCTATCCCACATGTATCTGGGTTCCAGGCATTTCTTGTGTTGGCGCCAAGGCTGCCACATGTCTCTTTGTCTTACAGGGTTTTCCTGTGGTGACAACAAGGGTGTTCCATATCTCCATGGGTTCCATGCATTTCCTGTGGTAGCTCCAAGACTACTGCATATCTCTATGAGTTCCTGGCATTTCATCGGGTGACACTAAGACTACTACATGTCTCTTTGGGTTCCAGACATTTTCTGTGGTGGCACCATGTGCTCCATGTCTCTATGGATTCCAGGCATTTCCTGTCATTTTACAAATTCTGTCCCATGTCTCTGTGGATTCCAGGTATTTGCTGTTGTTTCATCAAGGCAGCTGCATGTCTTTATGGGTTCCAAGCTTTTCCTGTAGTGGCAAGAAGGTTGGTCCATGTCTGTACGGGTTCCATGCATTTCCTCCGGTGGCTTCAAGGCTGCCCCATATCTCTATGGGCTCCAGGCATTTTCTGTGTGTTCACCAAGGAAGCCCCATGTGTCCTTGTGTTCCAGGCATTTCCTGTCATGACGCCATTGCTACCCCATGCCTCTGTGGTTTCAAGTCATTTCCTGTCATTTTACCAACTCTGCCCCATGTCTCCATGGGTTCCAGGCATTTCCTGTGATTACGCAAAGACTTCTTTCTGTCTCTGTCAGTTCCAGACATTCCCTGTGGTGACACCAAGGCTGCCCCATGTCTCTATGTGTTCCAGGCATTTCCTGTGATTACACCAAGACTGTTCCATGTCTCTATGTGTTCCAGTTATTTCCTGTGGTGATATCAAGGCTGCCCATGTCTCTATGGGTTCCATGTATTTCCTGTGGCGGCTCCAAGACTACCCCATACCTCTATGGGTTCCAGGCATTTTGTGTGTGGACAGCAAGGCTGCCCCATGTCTCTATGGTTTCCAGACATTTCTTGTGGTGACACCAACCCTGCCTCATATGTCTATGAGTTCCATGTTTTTTTGTGGTGATGATAAGGCTGCCCCATTTCTCTATGGGTTCTATGCATTTTCTGAGGTGGCTCCAAGGCTATCCCATAAGTTTGTGAGTTCCGGGCATTTCCTGTGGTGATGCCAAGACTGCTCCAGTTCTCTATGGGTTCATTTTCTGTCTGCCCCATGTCTCTATGGATTACAGGCATTTCCTGTCATTATACCAAGGTTGCCCAATGTAGCTCTTATGGGTTCCATGCATTTCCTGTAGTGACACCAAGGATGCCCCATGTCTCTATGTGTTCCAGGCTTTTTCTGTGGTGACAACAAGTCGGCCCATGTCTCTATGTGTTCCATGCATTTCCTGTGATGGCTCCAAGACTGCCACATATCTCTATGGGTTAGAGACATTTCCTGTGGTGACACCAAGGCCACCCTATATCTCTATGGCTTCCAGACCTTTACTCTTGTGATCCCAAGGTTGCCACATGCCTGTATGTATTACACTAATTACCTGTGGTTTTACTAAGGCTACCCCATGTCTTTGTGGATTCCAGGCATTTCCTGTGGTGAAACCAATGCTGCTCCATGTCTCGATAGGTTGCAGGCATTTCTTGTGGTGGCACCAAGGCTGCCCCATTTCTGTATGGATTCCAGGCATTTTCTATAGTGACACCAAGGCTGCCCCATGTCTCTATACATTCTAGGCATTTCCTTTTTTTTACAAATTCTTCCCCATGTACCTATGGATTCCAGGCATTTTCTGTGCTAACACCAAGACTAAGACTACCCCATGGCCATCTGTGTTCCATGAATTTCTTGTGGTAGCACCAAGGATTTCCCATATCTCTATTGGTTCCAGGAATTTTTTATGTGGGCATCAAGGCTGCCCCATATCTCTATGTGTTCCAGGCAGTTCCTGTGGTGACACTAAGGTTGCCCCATGTGTCTATGGGTTTCAGACATTTTTGTGGTGATACTAAGGATGTCCCATGTCTCTATGAGTGCTGGGCATTTCCTGTGGTGACACCAAGACTGCTCCATGTGTCTATGGGCTCCAGGCATTTCCTGTGGTGACAAAAAACTGATCCATGTCTCTATCAGTTCCAGGCATTTCCTGTTGTGACACCAAGGCTACCCCAAGTCTCTGTGGATTCCAGGCATTTCCTGTGGTGACTCTAAGGGTACCCCATGTCTCTATCATTTCAAGATATTTTCTGTTGTTTTACCAATTCTGCCCTATGTCTTTATGGGTTCCAGTATCTGGTGTGATTACACCATGACTGATCCATGCCTCTTTAGGTTCCAGGCATTTTCTGTGGTGACATCAAGGCTGCCCCTGTCTCTACAGATGCCAGGCATTTTCTGTGGTGACATCAAGACTACCCCATGTCTCTATGGGCTCCATGTATTTCCTGTTTTGCCTTCAAGGTTGCCCCATATCTCTATGGGTTCTAGGAACTTTGTGTGAGCACAGCAAGGCTGCTCCATGTCTCTGTGGGTTACATGCATTTTCTGTGGTGATACCAAGACTGCCCCATATCTCTATGGGTTCCAGGCATTTTTTTTTGTGTGGGCAGGAAGGCTGCCACATGTCTCTATAGGTTCCAGGAATTTCCCGTGTTGGTGCCAAGGCTGCCTCATGTGTCTGTGGCTTCCAGGCTTTTCCTGTGAAGGCAACAAGGTTGTCTCATATCTCTGTGGGTTCCATACATTTCCTGTGGTGGCTGCAAGGCTGCCCTATATCTCTGTGAGTTCCAGGCATATCATGTATTGACATCAAAACTGCTCCATGTCTCTATGGGTTCCTTTCCAGTAGTGGCACCAAGGCTGCCCCATGTCTCTATGGATTCCAGGCATTTCCTGTAGTCACACCAAGGCGGCTTCATGTCTATATGGATTGCAAGCATTTACTGTAGTGACACCAAGGCTTTGTCATGTTTCTGTGGGCTATAGGCTTTTCCTGTGATGACACCATGGCTGCCCCATGGCTTTATGGCTTCCAGAATTTTCCTGTGATGACACTCAACTTGCTCCATGTCTCTGTGGATTAGTAGCATTTCCTTTGGTTGTACCAATGCTGCCCAATTTCTCTGTAGGTCTTGGCATTGCATGTGGTGAAACCAAGGCTGCCCTCTATTTCTGTGGTTTTCAGGCATTTCCTGTGGTGGCAACAAGGCTGCCCCATGACTCTATGGATTCCCTGCATTTCCTGTGGTGGCTCCAAGCCTCCCCATATCTCTGTAAGTTCCAGGCATTTCCTGTGCCGATGCCAAGATCGCACAATGTCTCTATGGGTTCATTTCCTGTGGTGGCACCAAGACAGCCCCATGTCTCTATGGATACCAGTCATTCCCTGTAGTGACACCAAGGCTGACTCATGTCTCTCTGGATTCCAGGCATTTCCTGACATTTTACCAGATCTGCCCCATGTCTCTGTGGATTCCAGACATTTCCTATGGTGACACCAAGGCTGCCTCATGTCTCTATGGGCTCCAGGCATTTCCTGTGGTGACAACAAGACTTCTCCATGTCTCTGGTTTCCAGACATTTTCTGTGGTGGCACAATTGTCTCTATGGGTTCCATGCATTTTTCCTAGTGGCTCTAAGGCTGCCATATATATTGCATTTTCTGTGTGGTCAGCAAGGCTACACCATGTTTCTTTGGGTTCCAGGCATTTTTTGTGCTGGCACCAAGGCTGCCCCATGATGCGATGGATTCCAGGCATTTCCTGTAGTGACACCAAGGCTGCCTCTTGTCTCTATGGATTCCAAGCATTACCTGACATTTTACCAATTCTACTCCATGTCTCTATGGATTCCAAGCATTTCCTGACATTTTACTAATTCTGCCCCATGTCTCTATGGATTCCAGGCCCATGGTCTATGGATTACAGGCATTTCCTGTACCTCAAATGGCAAATTCATCACCTTAACAGGTACAATCAAACAAAATATGAGGATAATGCTACTCAATGCTAGAAGTCTAAACCTCAAAATGCATTCACTCGAGGCACTCCTTAAAATGGAGAACATTGACATTTGTGCAGTGACAGAGACCTGGTTCAAGGGTCCAGATAGCACCCCTGCATTACCAGGCTATAATTAATACCACACCTTTCGGCCACCTAACCTGGACTGAAACACTAAAGGCGGAGGCATGTTCATATTTATTAAGGATATCCACACCTCCAGGCTAGTTGCTCAGCATAATGCATCCGAGATTATCCAAGTGCAGCTAGTGCTGGGCAAGACCGCAATCCAAATTGTAACTTGCCACTGATTCCCCACCATGCCTCAGGATTCCCACTCCTCATTTCTTGATACACTGGAAAATATTAGGGTACAACCCCTAATAATGGGTGATTTCAACTACCCCAACATTAACTGGGAAAACTACCCATGTACCAACTCTTTTGTTCAATGTTTTCTCGAATTCATAAATTCCAATGCCTTGGATCAACTTATCCACACCTCCACCAGGGGCAGCAATATCCTAGACCTGGTCATTACCAACATGGGCAACTGGTGTTCCACACCAGAGGTCAATTCCTCGTTGGTCAGATCCGACTACAAGCTAATCATCCTAGACATCCACATGTCGCCCCCACCCCCTATTAGGGAAACCACTGTAAAAAATTTCTCCAAAGCCAACTTCACGCTTCTTAAAACAGAAGTGACAAACTTCACGACACCCATGCAGATGGACAATAGAGGTACAACTGCTGAATCCTACACAAATGCACTTTATAAGCACGTACATGAGTGCATGGATCGTGCTATCCCTAACAGAACCAAGATGCTATCCTACAAAAAAAGGAAGTCAATCTGGTGGTCCCTGCCATAAACAAACTTTACAACAGAAGAAAGAAACTGTTGCAAAAATAGTAAAATCCCATGACTGGAAGAACTCCCTGGTCAGCATCAGTAAGAAGCTGAGATCCCTCATAAAATCTTCCAAAGCTAGTTACGAAAACAAAATCATCACTGATTCTAAAGACAACCACAAAGCATTATATAGCTATGTCAAGAATCTCAATGGCAACACTCAAATCTGCTCTGAGTTACAGCACAATGGAGCTAAATATACAGAACCAACTGATATTGCCAACATCCTGGTAGATAGGTTCAGTGCTAACTTTACCCCCTCTCACCCCCTAAAGGGCCAATCTCTATACCAGAAGAATGCAAAATTCCTGTAATCACCACTGCACAGATAAAAATCACACTCTCCAAAGCCAAGAACACAGCATCCATGGGACCTGACAACATCTCAGGCTGCGTTCTACACAAACTGCAGAATGAACTGGCACTCCACCTAAGTACCATGTTCAATCATAGCTTCACCTCAGGCTTTATGCCCACTGAATGGTGCACAGTGACAGTTATCCCACTCCACAAGGGGGAGACACCATGGACCCCGGAAACTACTGCCCCATTAGCCTAACGAGCCTGGTCTGCAAGGCCATGGAACGTATCATCATGGATCTTATACACAAAGACATTGGTAATCTCCAAACTCTGGACCCCAGTCAGTTCGGGTTTGTAAAAGGCAGATCATGTCTCCTAAACCTGATAGACTTCTTTGAAGCAGTCACTAAAGCCGTAGACGAGGGTAAGGTGGTTCACACAGCCTATCTAGATCTTGCCAAGGCTTTTGACACCATTCCCTACTCTGGAATTATAGATAAACTCAATAAACTAGGTGTAACTCCCTATTTCACTAGATGGGTTCCCAACTGGCTCACTGACAGAACCCACACTGTGAAAGTAGCAGACTCCAAATCCAACTTCAGACCAGTGACAAGTGAAGTACCACAGGGTTCAGTCCTGGGTGCTCTCCTGTTTGGTATCTACTTTTCTGAAGTACAGGCTAACACAGAAGGTCTATTGCTGATGAAGTTTGCAGATGACTGCAAACTAGGAGCCATAATCGAAACTCCTAATGATGTGGACATCCTACAAAAGGGCTTCACTGAAACAGATGCCTGGTGTCAGAGCCATGGCCTCAAGCTCAATGCCAAAAAGTGCATTGTCATCCCCTTTGGTAAAAACTCTGTACCCATGAGCTGCCACATAGGTGATACTCTGCTTAACACTGAAAGTGTGATAAGAGACCTTGGGACACAGGTGGACAGTAGTCTCTCCTTTGATAATCGCATTGCCACAGTAGTCAGAAAATCCTTCTACGTGGCACACCTCATCACAAAAGGTTTCTCATCCAGGAAAAAAAGAGGTCATTGTTCCCCTCTACTCATCACTCATTAGACCCATTATAGAGTACAATGCCCCTTTTGGTATGTACCTCACAAGACATCTACAACAACTGGAAAGGGAACAGAAATACCTCACAAACAGGATTACCAGCCTCAAACAGATGCCATACGCAGACTGTCTCAAAAAACTCCATCTTTACTCCATCACATATTGCCTACTCAGAGGCGATCTCTGCCTAACATACAAAGCTATGTCTAACCCAGAGCTGTTGGACATGCTCCACTTAAAGAAATCCCAATCACGCTGAGCTACATGCTCTAGAGACCTAAAGCTTGCCACTACAATAAACAGAAGATGCCGGAGGGATAGATTCCTGTCCCAGAGACTTCCCGTACTATGGAACAAACTACCTGTCTATATCAAACAGAGCTCATCATTAGCACTCTTCAAGAAAAATCTTGATGACTGGATGGGAAATAGGAAATTCACCCCAGGGATCACCTCTGTGGCTCTGCTTGACAGGGGCACAGGAAAATAATTTTCTTGGGTGGCGAAAGCCAGGGTACCTTTTTGGCTAGGCTTATATAATCCCTAGGGCCAATAGCCTAGTACCTACCTATGAACCTATGAACCTATAACACCAAAGCTGCCTCATGTCTCTGTGGATTCCAAGCATTTCCTGAGATTTTACCAATTCTGACCCATGTCTGTATGGATTCTAGACATTTCCTGTGGTGGCACCAAGCCTGCCCCATGTCTCTATAGATTCCAGGCATTTCCTGTAGTGACACCAAGGCTGCTTCATGTCTGTATGGATTCCAGGCATTTCCTTTCATTTTGCCAGTTTTTCCCCATGTCTCTATGGATTCCAGCATATCCTGTGGTGACACCAATACAGCCCTATGTCTCTATGGATTCCAGGCATTTCCTGTGGTGACATCATGGGTGCCCCATTTCTCAGAGGTTCATATGTTCATAGTTTGGTAGTAGGCTATTGGCCCTAGGGCCTATACAAGCCTAGCCATAACAATTCCCTGGCTATTTCTTCCCACAGTATTTACTTCCCTGGAACCCTGTCTAGCAGTCTATGGGTTTCATGCATTTCCTCTGGAGGCCCAAGGCTGTCCTGACTCTCTATGAATTCCAAACATTTTCTGTGCGGTCAGCAAGGCTACCATATGTTTGTTTGGGTTCCAGGCATTTCCTGTTGTGACACCAAGGCTACCCCATGTCTGTATGGGCTACAGGCTTTTCCTGTGGTGGTAACAATGCTGTCCCATGTCTCTGTGAGTTCCATGCATTTTACCTAGTGGTGTCAAGGCTGCCGTATGTCGCTATGGATTCCAGGCATTTTCTGTGTTGTCAGCAAGGCTACTCCATGTTTCTTTGGGTTACAGGTACTTCCTGTGTAGACAAGCCTTCCCCATTTCTCTACAGTTCCAGGAATTTCCCATGGGGACACCAAGATGGCTCCATGTCTCCATGGTTTCCAGACATTTTTTGTGCTGGCACTAAGGCTGGCCCATGACACTATGGATTCCAGGTATTTCTTGTGATGACACCAAGGCTGCCGCATATCTCTCTGACTTCCAGACTTTTTCTTTGATGACTGTCAGGTTGCCCCATATCTCTGTGAATTGCAGGCATTTCCTTTGGTTGTAGCGATGCTATCCAATTTCTCTGTACGTCTAGGCATTTCATGTGGTGACACCAAGGCTGTCACATATCTATATGGGTTCTAGGCTTTTCTTGAGGTGGCAAGAAGGCTGCCTCATGTCTCTATGGGTTCCATGCATTTCTTGTGGTGTCTACAAGGCTGCCCCATATATTTGTGAACTCCAGGCATTTCCTGTGCTGACACCAATACTGTTCCATGTCTGTTTGGGTTCATTTCCTGTAGTGACACCAAGGCTGCCTCATGACTCTATGGATTTCAGGCATTTCCTGACATTTTACCAATTCTGCACCATGTCTCTATAGATTCCAGGCATTTTCTGTGTTGACACCAAGTCTACCCCATGTATCTATAAACTCCAGGCATTTCCTCTAGTGGCTGCAAGGCTGCCCCATATCTCTATGGGTTCCAGGCATTTTCTGTCTGGTCAGCAAGACTGTTTCTTGTCTGTGTGGGTTCCAGACATTTCCTGTGGTTACAGCAAGCCTGTCCCATGTCTCTATAGATTTCAGGCATTTCCTATAGTGACACCAAGGCTATCTCATGTCCGTATGGATTCCAGGCATTTCCTGTAATTTTGCCAATTCTGCATTGCTATGGTGACTCCAAGGCTTCCCCATGTCTCTTTGGGCTCCAGGCTTTTCCTGTGGTGGCAACAAGGCTGCCCCATGTCTATGTGGTTTCCATGCATTTCTTCCTGTGGCTCCAAGGTTGCACCATAACTCTATGGGTTTCAGGCATTTTCTGTGTGGTCAGCAAGGCTGCCCTATGTATCTATGGATTGTAGAGATTTCCTGTGATGACACTTAGGTTGCTCTATATCTCTGTGGATTACAGGCCTTTCTTCTGGTTGTACCAATGCTGCCCCATTTCTCTGTATGTCTAGGCATTACCTGTGCTGACAACAAGGCTGGTCTATATTTCTGAGCACCATTTCCTGTGGTGACATTAAGGCTGCCACATATCTCTATAGGTTCCATGTATTTCCTGTGGTTGCCCCAAGGCTGCTCCATTTATGTGTGTGTTACAGACATTTTCTGTGGTGATAACAGGACTGCTCCACATCTGTATGGGTTCCATGCATTTCTTGTGTTGGCTACAAGGCTGCTCCATATCTCTGTGAGTTCCAGGCATTTCCTGTGCTAACACCAAGACTGCTCCATGTCTGTATGGGTTCATTTCCTGGGGTGGCACCAAGGCTGCCGCACATCTCTATGGATACCAGGCATTACCTGTAGTGACACCAAAGCTGCCTCCTGTCTCTGGATTCCAGGCATTTCCTGACATTTTACCAATTCTGCCCCATATCTCTATGGATTCCAGGCATTTCCTGTGGTGACATCAGGGCTGCCCCATGTCTCTATGGGTTCCCTGCATTCCAGGCTTTACCTGAGGTGGCAACAATGCTGCCCCATGTCTCTATGGGTTCCATGTATTTCCTGGGGTGGCTCCAAGATGGCCTCATACCTCTATGGGTTCCAGGCATTTTGTGTGTGGGCAGCAAGGCTGCCCCATGTCTCTATGGTTTCCAGGGATTTCTTGTGGTGACACCAAGCCTGCCTCGTATCTCTATGAGTTCCATGTTTTTTTGTGGTGATGATAAGGCTGCCCCATTTCTCTATGGTTTCTATGCATTTTCTGAGGTGGCTCCAAGGCTATCCCATATGTTTGTGAGTTTCGGGCATTTCCTGTGGTGACGCCAAGACTGCTCCAATTCTCTATGGGTTCATTTTCTGTGGCGACACCAAGTCTGCTCCATGTTTCTATGTGTTCCAGGCTTTTTCTGTGGTGACAACAAGTCTGCCCATGTTTCTATGTGTTCCATGCATTTCCTGTGATGGCTCCAAGAATGCCCCATACCTCTATGGGTTCCAGGCATTTTGTATGTAGGAAGCAAGGCTGCCCCATGTCTCTATGGCTTCCAGGCCTTTACTGTGGTGATCCCAAGGTTGCCACATGCCTGTATGTATTACACTAATTACCTGTGGTTCTACCAAGGCTACCCCATGTCTTTGTGGATTCCAGGCATTTCCTGTGGTGAAACCAGTACTTCTCCATGTCTCGATAGGTTGCAGGAATTTCCTGTGGTGGCACCAAGGCTGCCCCATTTCTGTATGGATTCCAGGCATTTTCTATAGTGACACCAAGGCTGCCCCATGTCTCTATACATTCTAGGCATTTCCTTTTGTTTTACAAATTCTCCCCCATTTACCTATGGATTCCAGGCATTTTCTGTGCTAACACCAAGACTACCTCATGGCCATCTGTGTTCCATGAATTTCTCGTGGTGGCTCCAAGGATTTCCCATATCTCTATTGGTTCCAGGAATTGTATATGCAGGCATCAAGGCTGCCCCATATCTCTATGTGTTCCAGGCAGTTCCTGTGGTGACACTAAGGTTGCTCCATGCATCTATGGGTTCCAGACATTTGTGTGGTGATACTAAGGATGTCCCATGTCTCTATGAGTGCTGGGCATTTTCTGTGGTGACACCAAGACTGCTCCATGTGTCTATGGGCTCTAGGCATTTCCTATGGTGACAAAAAGACTGCTCCATGTCTCTATCAGTTCCAGGCATTTCCTATGTTGACGCCAAGGCTGCCCCATGTCTCTTTGGCTTCCAGGCTTTTCCTGTGAAGGCATCAAGGCTGCCCCATATCTCTATGTGCTCCAGGCAGTTCCTGTGGTGACACTAAGGTTGCTACATGTGTCTATGGGTTCCAGACATTTGTGTGGTGATACTAAGGATGTCCCATGTCTCTATGAGTGCTGGGCATTTCCTGTGGTGACACCAAGACTGCTCCATGTGTCTATGGGCTCTAGGCATTTCCTGTGGTGACAAAAAGACTGCTCCATGTCTCTATCAGTTCCAGGCATTTCCTGTGGTGACACCAAGGCTACCCCAAGTCTCTGTGGGTTCCAGGCATTTCCTGTGGTGACACTAAGGATACCCCATGTCTCTATCATTTCAAGACATTTTCTGTTGTTTTACCAATTCTGCCCTATGTCTTTATGGGTTCCAGGTATTTGGTGTGATTACTCCAAGACTGTTCCATGTCTCTTTAGGTTCCAGACATTTTCTGTGGTTACATCAAGGCTGCCCCTGTCTCTATGGATGCCAGGCATTTTCTGTGGTGACATCAAGACTACCCCATGTGTCTATGGGTTCCATGTATTTCCTGTTTTGCCTCCAAGGTTGCTACATATCTCTATGGGTTCCAGGAACTTTGTGTGTGCACAGCAAGGCTGCTCCATGTCTCTGTGGGTTACATGCATTTTCTGTGGTGATACCAAGACTGCTCCATATCTCTATGGGTTACAGGCATTTTTTTGTGTGGGCAGGAAGGCTGCCACATGTCTCTATAGGTTCCAGGAATTTCCTGTGTTGACGCCAAGGCTGCCCCATGTCTCTTTGGCTTCCAGGCTTTTCCTGTGGAGGCAACAAGGGTGTCTCATATCTCTGTGGATTCCATACATTTCCTTTGGTGGCTGTAAGACTGCCCTATATCTCTGTGAGTTCTAGGCATGTCATGTATTGACATCAAGACTGCTCCATGTCTCTATGGGTTCCTTTCCAGTAGTGGCACCAAGGCTGCCCCATGTCTCTATGGATTCCAGGCATTTCCTGTAATCACACCAAGGTGGCCTCATGTTTATATGGATTGCAGGCATTTCCTGTGGTGACACCAAGGCTTCCCCATTTTTCTGTGGGCTACAGGCTTTTCCTGTGATGACACCATGGCTGCCCCATGGCTTTATGGCTTCCAGAATTTTCCTGTGATGACACTCAGGTTGCCTCATGTCTCTGTGGATTAATAGCATTTCCTTTGGTTGTACCAGTGCTGCCCAATTTCTCTTTAGGTCTTGGCATTTCCTGTGGTGAAACCAAGGCAGCCCTATATTTCTGTGGTTTCCAGGCATTGCCTGTGGTGGCAACTAGGCTGCCCCATGACTCTATGGATTCTCTGCATTTCCTGTGGTGGCTCCGAGCCTCCCCATGCCTCTGTGAGTTCCAGGCATTTCCTGTGCTGATGCCAAGATTGCTTCATGTCTCTATGGGTTCATTTCCTGTGGTGGCACCAAGACAGCCCCAAGTCTCTATGGATACCAGTCATTCCCTGTAGTGACACCAAAGCTGACTCATGTCTCTCTGGATTCCAAGCATTTTCTGACATTTTACCAGATCCGCCCCATGTATCTGTGGATTCCAGACATTTCCTATGGTGACACCAATGCTGCCTCATGTCTCTATGGGCTCCAAGCATTTCCTGTGGTGACAACAAGACTTCTCCATGTCTCTGGTTTCCAGACATTTTCTGTTGTATAACCAATTGTCTCTATGGGTTCCATGCATTTTCCCTAGTGGCTCTAAGGCTGCCATATATATTGCATTTTCTGTGTGGTCAGCAAGGAGACTACACCTTGTTTCTTTGGGTTCCAGGCATTTTCTGTGGGGATACCAAGACTGCTCCATGTCTCCATGGATTCCAGACATTTTTGTGCTGGCACCAAGGCTGCCTCATGATGCGATGGATTCCAGGCATTTTCTGTAGTAACACCAAGGCTGCCTTTTGTCTCTATGGATTCCAAGAATTTCCTGACATTTTACCAATTCTGCCCCATGTTTCTATGGATCCCAAGCATTTCCTGACATTTTACCAATTCTGCCCCATGTCTCTTTGGATTCCAAGCCCACAGTCTATGGAATCCAGGCATTTCCTGTTCTTCAAATGACAAATTCACCACCTTAACAGGTACACTCAAGCAAACTCTGAGGGTAATGCAACTCAATGCTAGAAGTCTAAACCTCAAAATGCATTCACTCGAGACACTCCTTAAAATGGAGAACATCGACATTTGTGCAGTGACAAAGACCTGGTTCAAGGCTCCAGATAGCACCCCTGCATTACCAGGCTATACTTCATACCACACCTTTCGGCCACCTAACCTGGACTGAAATACTAAAGGGGGAGGCATGTCCATATTTGTTAAGGATATCCACACCTCCAGGCTAGTTGCTCAGCATAATTCATCCGAGATTATTGAAGTGCAGCTAACGCTGGGCAAGACCGCAATCCAAATTGTAACTTGCTACAGATCCCCCACCATGCCTCAAGATTCCCACTCCTCATTTCTTGATACACTGGAAAATATTAGGGTACAACCCCTAATAATGGGTGATTTCAACTACCCCACCATTAACTAGGAAACCTACTCATGTACCAACTCTTTTGTTCAACGTTTTCTCAAATTCATAAATTCCAATGCCTTGGATTAACTTATCCACACCCCCACCAGAGGCAGCAATATCCTAGACCTGGTCATTACCAACATGGGCAACTGGTGTTTCATAACAGAGGTCAATTCCTCGTTGGTCAGATCTGACTACAAGCTAATCACCCTAGACAGCCACATCCCGCCCCCACCCCCCATTAGGGAAACCACCATAAAAGATTTCTCCAAAGCCAACTTCACGCTTCTTAAGACAGAAGTGACAAACTTCACGACACCCATGCAGATGGACAATAGAAGTACAACTGCTGAAGCCTACACAAATGCACTTTATAAGCACTTACATGAATGCATGGATCGTGCTATCCCTAACAGAACTAAGATGCTATCCTACAAAAAAAGGAAGCCAATCTGGTGGTCCCCCTGCTATAAACAAACTTTACAACAGAAGAAAGAAACTGTTCAAAAAATAGTAAAATACCATGATTGGAGGAACTCCCTGGTCAGCCACAGTAAGAAGCTGAGATCCCTCATAAAATCCTCCAAAGCTAGCTACGAAAACAAAATCATCACTGATTCTAAAGACAACAACAAAGCATTCAATAGCTATGTCAAGAATCTCAATGGCAACACTCAAATCTGCTCTGAGTTACAGCACAATGGTGCTAAATATACAGAACCAACTGATATTGCCAACATGCTGGCAGATATGTTCAGTGCTAACTTTACCCCCTCTCACCCCCTAAAGGGCCCGTCTCTATACCAGAAGAATGCAAAGTTCCTGTAATCATGGCTGCACAGATAAAAAACACACTCTCCAAAGCCAAGAACACAGCATCCATGGGACCTGACAACATCTCAGGCTGCATTCTACATGAACTGCAGAATGAACTGGCTCTCCACCTAAGCACCATGTTCAATCATAGCCTCACCTCAGGCTTTGTGCCCACTGAATGGTGTACAGTGACAGTTATCCCACTCCATAAGGGGGGAGCCACCACAGACCCCAGAAACTATTGCCCCATTAGCCTAACGAGCCTGGTCTGCAAGACAATGGAACGTATCATCATGGATCTTATACACAAAGACATTGGTAATCTCCAAACTCTGGACCCCACCAAGTTCGGGTTTGTAAAAGGCAGGTCATGTCTCCTAAACCTGATAGACTTCTTTGAAGCAGTCGCCAAAACCATAGACGAGGATAAGGTGGTTCACACAGCCTATCTAGATCTCACCAAGGCTTTTGACACCATTCCCTACTCCGGAATTATAGATAAACTCAATAAACTAGGTATAACTCCCTATGTCACAAGATGGGTTTCCAACTGGCTCACTGACAGAACCCACACTGTGAAAGTAGCAGACTCCAAATCCAGCTTCAGACCAGTGACAAGTGGAGTACCACAGGGTTAAGTCCTGGGTCCTCTCCTGTTTGGTATCTACTTTTCTGAAGTACAGGCTAACACAGAAGGTCTTTGGCTGATGAAGTTTGCAGATGACTGCAAACTAGGAGCCATAATCAAAACTCCTAACGATGTGGACATCCTAGAAAAGGGCCTCACTGAGACAGATGCCTGGTGTCAGAGCCATGACCTCAAGCTCAATGCCAAAAGTGCATTGTCATCCCCTTTGGTGAAAACTCTGTACCCATGAGCTGCCACATAGGTGGTAGTCTACTTAACACTGAAAGTGTGATAAAAGACCTTCGGACACAGGTGGACACTAGTCTCTCCTTTGATAATCACATTGCCACAGTAGTCAGGAAATCCTTCTACATGGCACACCTCATCACAAAAGGTTTCTCATCCAGGAAAAAAGAGGTCATTGTTCCCCTCTACTCGTCACTCATTAGACCCATTATAGAGTACAATGCCCCTTTTGGTATGTACCTCACAAGACATCTACAACAACTGAAAAGGTCACAGAAATACCTCCCAAAGAGGATTACCAGCCTCAAACAGATGCCATACGCAGACTGTCTCAAAAAACCCCAGCTTTACTCCGTCACATATTGCCTACTCAGAGGCGATCTCTGCCTAACATACAAAGCTATGTCTAACCCAGGTTGGACATGCTCCACTTAAAGAAATCCCAGTCACTCCAAGCTACATGCTCTAGAGACCTAAACCTTGCCACTACAATAAACAGAAGATGCTGGAGGGATAGATTCCTGTCCCAGAGACTTATACTCTGGAACAAACTACCTATCTATATCAAACAATGCTCGTCATTAGCACTCTTCAAGAAAAATCTTGATGATTGGATGGGAAATAGGAAATTCACCCCAGGGATCACCTCTGTGGCTCTGTTTGACAGGGGCACAGGAAAATAATTTTCTTGGGTGGCGAAAACCAGGGTACCTTTTTGGCTAGGCTTTTATAAGCCCTAGGGCCAATAGCCTAGTACCTACCTATGAACCTATGAACCTATAACACCAAGGCTGCCTCCTGTCTCTATGGATTCAAAGCATTTCCTGAGATTTTACCAATTCTGACCCATGGCTGTATGGATTCCAGACATTTCCTGTGGTGGCACCAAGCCTTCCCCATGTCTCTATAGATTCCAGACATTTCCTGTAGTGACACCAAGGCTACCTCATGTCTGTATGGATTCCAGGCATTTCCTTTCATTTTGCCAGTTTTGCCCCATGTCTCTATGGATTCCAGCATATCCTGTGGTGACAACAATACAGCCCTATGTCTCTATGGATTCCAGGCATTTCCTGTGGTGACATCAAGGGTGCCCATTTCTCATAGGTTCATAGGTTCATAGGTTGGTACTAGACTATTGGCCCTAGGGCCTATACAAGCCTAGCCATAACAATTCCCTGGCTATTTCTTCCCACAGTATTTACTTCCCTGGACCCTGTCTAGCTGTCTATGGGATCCATGCATTTCCTCTAGTGGCCCCAAGGCTGTCCTGTCTCTCTATGAGTTCCAAACATTTTCTGTGTGGTCAGCGAGGCTACCACATGTTTGTTTGGGTTCCAGACATTTCCTGTTGTGACACCAAGGCTACCCCATGTCTGTATGGGCTACAGGCTTTTCCTGTGGTGGTAACAATGCTGTCCCATGTCTCTGTGAGTTCAATGTATTTTACCTAGTGGTGCCAAGGCTGCCCTATGTCTCTATGGGTTCCAGGCATTTTCTGTGTGGTCAGCAAGGCTACTCCATGTTTCTTTGGGTTCCAGGTATTTCCTGTAGAGACAAGCCTTCCCCATTTCTCTATAGTTCCAGACATTTCCTGTGGAGACACCAAGATGGCTCCATGTCTCCATGGGTTCCAGACATGTTTTGTGCTGGCACCAAGGCTGGCTCATGAAACTCTGGATTTCAGGTATTTCCTGTGATGACACCAAGGCTGCCACATATCTCTATGATTTCCAGACTTTTTTCTTTGATGACTGCCAGGTTTCCCCGTGTCTCTGTGAATTGCAGGCATTTCCTTTGGTTCTACTGATGCTATCCAATATCTCTGTACTTCTAGGCATTTCCTGTGGTGACGCCAAGGCTATCGCATATCTATATGGGTTCTAGGCTTTTCTTGAGGTAGCAAGAAGTCTGCCTCATGTCTCTATGGGTTCCATGCACTTCTTGTGGTGTCTACAAGGCTGCCTCATATATCTGTGAACTCCAGGCATTTTCTGTGCTGACACCAAGACTGTTCCATGTCTGTTTGGGTTCATTTCCTATAGTGACACCAAGGCTGCCTCATGACTGTGGATTTCAGGCATTACCTTCCATTTTACCAATTCTGCCCCATGTCTATATAGATTCTAGGCATTTCCTGTGTTGACTCCAAGTCTACCCTATGTATCTATAGAATCCAGGCATTTCCTCTAATGGCTTCAAGGCTGCCACATATCTCTATGGGCTCCAGGCATTTTCTGTCTGGTCAGCAAGACTGTTTCTTGTCTGTGTGGGTTCCAGACATTTCCTGTGGTTACACCAAGCTTGTCCCATGTCTCTATAGATTTCAGGCATTTCCTATAGTGACACCAAGGCTGCCTCATGTCTGCATGTATTCCAGGCATTTCCTGTAATTTTGCCAATTCTGCATTGCTATGGTGACTCCAAGGCTGCCCCACGTCTCTTTGGGCTCCATGCTTTTCCTGTGGTGGTAACAAGGCTGCCCCATGTCTCTATGGTTTCCATGCATTTCTTCCTGTGGCTCCAAAGTTGCACCATAACTCTATGGGTTTCAGGCATTTTCTGTGTGGTCAGCAAGGCTGCCCTATGTATCTATGGATTGTAGAGATTTCCTGTGATGACACTTAGGTTGCTCTATATCTCTGTGGATTACAGGCCTTTCTTTTGGTTGTACCAATGCTGCCCCATTTCTCTGAAGGTCTAGGCATTACCTGTGCTGACAACAAGGCTGCTCCATATTTCTGTGCATTCCAGGCTTTTTCTGTGGTGGCAACAAGGCTGCCTCATGTCTCTGTGGGTTCCATGCACTTCCTGTGGTAGCCCCAAGGCTGCAGTATATCTCTGTGAGGTCCAGGCATTTCCTGCTGTAGTGACACCAAGGTTGCCTCATGTCTCTGTGGATTCCAGGCATTTCCTGACATTTTTACCAATTCTGCCCCCATGTCTCTATGGATTCCAGGCATATCCTGTGGTGACACAAAGGCAGCCCCATGTCTGTGTGGATTCCAAGCATTTGCTATGGTGACATCAAGGCTGTCCCATGTCTCTATGGGTTTCATACATTTCTTCTGGTGGCCCCAAGGCTGTTCTGTCTCTTTGTGGCTTCCAGGCATTTCTTCAAGGCTGCATCATATCTCTGTGTGTTCCAGGCATTTCTTGTTGCGACACCAAGACTTCCCCAATTCTCTATGGGTTCCAGACATTTCCTATGATGATACAAAGGCTGGTCCATGCTCTATGGATTACAGGCATGTTTTGTGGTTGCATCAAGGCTGTTGCATGTCTCTGTGCATTACAGGCATTTTTTTGGTGACACCAAGGTTCCTCCATGTGTCTGTAATTCCAGGCATTTCCTGTCTTGACACCAAGACTGCTCCATGTCTCTATCAGCTCCAGGCATTTCCTCTGGTGACATCATGGCTAGCCCACTTCTCTATGGTTTCAAGGCATTTCCAGTTTATACCAAGACTGTTCCATGTCTGTACAGGTTACAGGCATTTCCTGTGTTGACATCAAGGCTGCCCCATGTCTCTATGGGTTCCATGTATTAACTGTGGTGGCCACAAGGCTGCTCAATTTCTGTGTGTGTTACAGACATTTTTTTGTGGTGATACCAGGACTGCTCCACATCTGTATAGGTTCCATGCATTTCTTGTGTTGGCTACAAGGCTGCTTCATATCTCTGTGAGTTCCAGGCATTTCCTTTGCTGACACCAAGACTGCTCCATGTCTGTATGGGTTCATTTCCTGGGGTGGCACCAAGGCTGCCGCACATCTCTATGGATACCAGGCATTACCTGTAGTGACACAAAAGCTGTCTCCTGTCTCTGGAATCCAGGCATTTTAAGACATTTTACAAATTCTTCCCCATATCTACATGCATTTCAGGCTTTTCGTGAGGTGGCAACAAGGCTGCCCCATGTCTCTATGGGTTCCATGCATTTCTCGTGGTGGCAACAAGGCTGCCCATTATCTCTGTGAGTTCCAGGCATTTCCTGTGCTGACACCAAGACTGCTCCATGTCTGTATGGATTCATCTTCTGTGGTGGCACCAAGGCTGCCCCACATCTCTATGGATACCTGGCATTTCCTGTAGTGACACCAAAGCTGCCTCCTGTCTCTATGGAATCCAGGCATTTCCTGACAGTTTATCAATTCTGCCCCATGCCTCTATGGGTTCCAGGCATTTACTGCGTGGTCAGCGAGGTTACCGTAAGTTTCTTTGGGTTCCAGGCATTTCCTGTGGTGACACCAAGAGTTCTCCATATCTTTCTGTGTTCCAGACATTTTCTGTGGTTTCCCAAGACTGCCCCATGTCTCTACATGATCCATGAATTTGATGTGGTGGCTCCAAGGTTTTCTCATATCTCTGTGGGTTTCAGGAATTTTCTATGTGGTCTTCAAGGCTGCCCCATTTCTCTATGGGTTTCAGACATTTCCTGTGGTGATACCAAGGCTGGCCCATGTTGCTATGGGTTACAGGAAGCTTCTGTGGTGACAGCAGGGCTGCTGCATACCTCTGTGGGTTACAAGCATTTTTTGTGGTGACACCAAGGCTTCTCTGTGGGTCTATGCATTCCAGGCATTTCCTGTGGTGACATCAAAGCTGACCTATGTCTCTCTGGGTTCCACGGACTTCCTGTGGTGACACCATGGCTACCCCTCTTCTCTATGGTTTCAAGGCATTTCCTGTGCTTATACCAAGACTAGTCCATATCTTTACAGGTTCCAGGCATTTCCTGTGGTGAGATAAAGGCTGCCCCATGTATCTATGTCTCTATGGGTTCCAGGCATTTTCTCTGGTGACATCAAGACTACCCTATGTCTCTATGAGTTTCATGTATTTCCTGTTTCAGCTCTAAGACTGCTCCATTTCTGTGTGTGTTACAGACATTTTCTGTGGTAATACCAGGACTGCTCCACAGCTATATGGGTCCCATGCATTTCTTGTGTTGGCTACAAGGCTGCTCCATATGTCTGTGAGTTCCAGGCATTTCCTGTGCTGACACCAAGACTGCTCCATGCCTGCATGGGTTCATTTCCGGGGGTGGCACCAAGGCTGCCGCACATCTCTATGGATACCAGGCATTACCTGTAGTGACACCAAAGCTGCCTCCTGTCTCTATGGATTCCAGACATTTCCTGACATTTTACCAATTCTGCCCCATGTCTCTATGGATTCCAGGAATTTCCTGTGATGACACCAAGGCTGCCCCATGTGTCTATGGATTCCAGGCATTTCCTGTGGTGACATCAGGGCTGCCCCATGTCTCTATAGGTTCCATGCATTTCCTCTGGTGGCTCCAAGGCTGCCTAATATCTCTATGGGTTCCATGCATTTCTATGTGGTCAGCAAGACTGTTTCTTGTCTCTGTGGGTTCCAGACATTTCCTGTGCTGCCACCGAGTTTGCCCCATGTCTCTATAGATTCCAGGCATATCCTGTCGTGACACCAAGGCAGCCATATGTCACTATGGATTTCAGGCATTTCCTGTGGTGACATCAAGTGTGCCCCATTTCTTTATGGGTTCTGTGCATTTCCTCTGGTGGCCCCAAGGCTGCCCTATCTTTTTATAGATTCCAGGCATTTTCTATTTAGTCAGCAAGGCTAATACATGTTTCCTTGGGTTCCAGGCATTTCCTGTGGTGAGACCAAGGCTACCCCATGTCCATATGGGCTACAGGATTTTTCTGTGGTGGTTACAGTGCTGGCCCATGTCTCTGTGGGTTCCATGCATTTCACCTATTGGTGCTAAGGCTGCCATATATCTCTATGGGTTCCAGACATTTTCTATGTGATCAGCAAGTCTACCCCATGTTTTTTTGGGTTCCAGGCATTTCCTGTGGTGACAGGTCTTGCCCATTTCTCTACGGTTCCAGACATGTGCGGGGACACCAAGACTGCTCCGTGTCTCCATAGTTTCAGACATTTTTTGTGCTGGCGCCAAGGCTGCCCCACGATGCTATGGATTCCGGGCATTTCCTGTGGTGACACTCAGGTTGTCCCATGTCCCTGTGGTTTCCAGACATTTCCTGTGATGACACCAAGGCTGCTCCATATCTCTATGGCATCCAGACTTTTTCTGTGATGACTGTCAGGTTTCCCCATGTCTATGTGGATTGCGGGCATTTCCCTTGATTTTACCAATGCTACCCAATTTCTCTGTATATCTAGGCATTTCCTGTGATGACACCAAGGTTGCTGCATATCTGTATTGCTTTCAGAATTTTCTTGAGTTGACAACAAGACTGCCACATGTCTGTATAAGTTCCATGCATTTCTTGTGGTGGCTACAAGGCTGTCCCATATCTCTGTGAATTCCAGGCATTTCCTGTGCTGACACCAAGACTGCTCCCTGTCTGTATGGGTTCATTTCCTGTGGTGCCACCAGGGCTTCCCCACATCTCTATGGATAACAGGCATTTCCTGTAGTGCTACCAAGGCCAGCTCATGTCTCTATGGATTCCAAGAATTTCCTGACATTTTACCAATTCTGCCCCATGTCTCTATGGATTCCAAGCATTTCCTTTGGTGACACCAAGGCTGCCCCATGTATCTACATATTTCAGACATTTCCTGTGGTGACATTGAGGCTGCCCCATGTCTCTATGGGTTCCATGCATTTCCTCTGGTGGCTCCAAGGCTGCCCCATATCTCTATGGGTTCCAGGCATTTTCTGTCTGGTCAGCAAGACTGTTTTTTGTCTTTGTGGGTTCCAGACATTTCCTATGGTGGTACCAAGCTTGCCACATGTCTCTATAGTCCAGACATTTCCTGTAGTGACATCAAGGCTGCCTTATGTCTGTATGGATTCCAGGCATTCCTGTCATTTTTGCCAGTTTTGCCCCATGTCTCTATAGATTCCAGCATTTGCTATGGTTACTCCAAGCGTGCCCCATGTCTCTTTGGGCTGCAGGCTTCTCCTGTGGTGGCAACAAAGCTGCCGCATATCTATATGGTTTCCATGCATTTCCCCTGTGGCTCCAAGGCTGCACCATATCTCTATGGCTTTCAGGCATTTTCTGTGTGGTCTGCAAGGCTGCCCTATGTATCTATGGATTCCAGAGATTTCCTGTGATGACACTCAGGTTGCCCTATATGTCTGTGGATTAGAGGTCTTTCTTTTGGTTGTACCAGTGCTGACCCATTTCTCTGTAGGTCTAGGCATTACCTGTGCTGACAACAAGGCCACCCCATATCTCTGTCCATTCCATGCTTCTCCTGTGGTGGCAACAAGCCTGCCCCATTTCTCTATGGGTTACATGCATTTCAAGTGGTGACACAAAGACTGCTCCATGTCTCTATGCGTTCATTTCCTTGGTGGCACAAAGGCTGCCCCATGTCTGTATGGATTCCAGGAATTTTATGTCTCTCTGTATTCTAGGCATTTCTTGACATCTTACCAATTCTGCCCCATGTCTCTATGGATTCCAGGCATATCCTGTGGTGACATAAAGGCAGCCCCATGTCTCTATGTATTCCAGGCATTTCTTGTGGTGAGATCAAGGCTGCCCCATGCCTCTATGGGTTCCATGTATTTCATGTGGTGGCTACAAGGCTGCCCCATGTTTTTGTGAATTCCAGGCATTTCCTGTGCTGACACTAATACTACTCCATGTCTGTATGGGTTCAATTCCTGTGGTGGCACCAAGGCTGCCCCATATCTGTATGGACACCAGGCATTCCCTGTAGAGACACTAAGCCTGCCTCCTGTCTCTATGGATTACTGGCATTTCCTGTGGTGACATCAAGGCTGCCCATGTCTCTATGCCTATGAGTTCCATGCATTTCTTGTGGTGGCTACAAGGCTTCCCCATATGTTCATAGGAATATGTTCATAGGTTCATAGGTTATTACTAGGCTAACTGCCCTTGTGAGCCATTTTAAGCCTAGCCAAGTATCCCTTGTGAGACTCAAACCCTGCACCTTGTGTTTGTAGGGCAAACACCTTAACCATTAGGCCACCCTCCATGTCTGTGAATTCCAGGCATTTCCTGTCATTGCCCTATATCTTTGTGGATTAGAGGCCTTTCTTTTTTTTGTACCAATGCTGCCCCATTTCTCTGTAAGTCTAGGCATTACCTGTGCTGACAACAAGGCTGCCCAATATCTCTGTGTGCTCCATGCATTTCCTGTAGTGGCAACAAGGCTGCCCTGTGTCTCTATGGTTCCAAGCATTTCCTGTGGTGGCAACAAGGCTGCCCTGTGTCTCTATGGTCACATGCATTTCCTGTGGTGGCCCCAAGGCTGCCCCATGTCTCAGAGAGTTCTATGCATTTCTAGTGGTGACACAAAAACTGTTCCATGTCTCTATGCATTAATTTCCTTGGTGGCACAAAGGCTGACTCATGTCTCTATAGATTCCAACAGGCATTTCCTGTAGTGACACCAAGGGTGCCTATTGTCTCTGGATTCCAGACATTTCCTGACATTTTACAATTCTGCCTCATGTCTCTATGGCTTCCAGGCATATCCTGTGGTGATACCAAGGCAGCCCCATGTCTCTATGAGTTCTGTATATTTCTCGTGGTGGCCCAAGGCTGGCCCATCTCTCTATGGGTTCCAGGCATTTTTTGTGTGGTCAGCAAGGCTACCCCATGTTTCTTTGGGTTCTAGGCATTTCTTGCAGTGACAAGAAGTCTGTGCCATGTCTCTAAGGGTTCCAGGTATTTCCTGTGGTGAGACTAAGAGTTATCCATGTCTAAGTGTTCCAGACATTTTCTGTGGTTTCAACAAGACTGCCCCATGTCTCTATGTACTCCATGAATTTCCTGTTTTGGTTCCAAGGTTTTACCATACCTCTATCAGTTCCAGGCATTTTCTGTGTGGTCTTTAAGGCTGCCTCATATCTCTATGTGGTCCAGACATTACCTGTGGTGACACCAAGGCTACCCCATTTCTGTATGGGTTCCAGACATTTCATTTGATGATACCAAGGCTGGCCCATGTTGCTATGTGTTATCATCTTCTATGGTGACAGCAAGGCTGCTGCATGCCTCTGTGGGTTATAGGCTTTTTCTGTGGTGACACCAAAGGTCCTCCATGTGTCTATGGGTTCCAGGCATTTCCCTGTGGGGACATCAAGGGTGTCCAATGTCTCTGTGGGTTCCATGTACTTCCTGTGGTGACACCATGACTTTCCCACTTCTCTATGGTTGTAAGATATTTCCTGTATTTATACCAAGACTGCTCCATGTCTCTGAGTTCCAGGCATTTCCTGTGGTGACATCAAGGCTGCCCCATGTATCTATGAGTTCCAGGCATTTTCTCTGGTGACACCAAGACTACCCTATGTCTCTATGGCTTCCATGTATTTCCTGTGGTGGCTCCAAGGCTGTTCCATTTCTGTGTGGGTGACAGGCATTTTCTGTGGTGATACCAAGACTGCTCCACATCTCTATGGGTACCAGGCATTTTTTTGTTTGGGCAGCAAGAATTTGCCATCTCTCTAGGGTTTCCAGGTATTTTCTGTATTGGCACCAAAGTTGTCCCATGTCTCTATGGCTTCCACACTTTTCCTGTGATGACACTCAGGTTGCCCCATCTGTCTAGGGATTACATGCATTTTATTTGGTTCTACTAATGCTGTCCCATTCCTCTGTGGGTCTAGGCATTTTTGTGGTGAGAACAAGGCTGCTCCATATCTCTATGAGTTACAGTCAGTTCCTGTGGTGGAAGCAAGGCTGCCTCTTGTGTCTTTGGGTTCTAGGCATGTTCTGTGGTGACAAGCAGTCTGCCCCATGTTTCTTTGGGCACCAGGCATGTCCTGTAGTGACACCAAGGCTGCCTCATGTCTCTATGGATTCCAGGCATTTTCCGATTTTTTACCAATTCTGTCCTGTGTCTCTATGGATTCCAAGCATTTCCTGTGGTGACTCCAAAGCTGCCCCATGTCTCTTTGGATTCCAGGCATTTCCTGTGGTGACATGAAGGCTGCCCCATGTCTCTATGGGTGACATGCATTTCCTCTGCTGGCTCCAAGGCTGCCCCATATTTCTATGGCTTCCAGGCATTTTCTGAGTGGTCAGCAAGGCAATACCATGTTTTCTTTGAGTTCTACACATTTCCTGTGGTGACACCAAGACTGCTCCATGTTTCTATGGATTCCAGGCATTTCCTGTAGTGACATTAAGATGGCCCCATATCTGTATGGATTCCAGGCATTTTCTGTCATTTTACCAATTCTGCACCATGTCTCTATGGATTCCAGGCATTTTCCTGTGGTGGCACCAAGGCTTCCCCATGTCTCTATGGGCTCCAGGCTTTTTCTTGTGGTGGCAACAAGGCTGCCCCATGTCTTTATGGCTTCCATGCATTTCCTCTGGTGGCTCCAAGGCTGCCCCATATCTCTATGGGTTCCAGGAATCTTTTGTGTGCTCAATGAGGCTACCCCATGTTTGTTGGGGTTCCAAGCATTTCCTGTGGTGACAACAAGTCTGATTCCTATCTCTATAGATTACAGGCATTTCCTATGGTGACACCAAGACTGTTCCATGTCTGTATGTGTTCCTGTCATTTTCTATGGTGGCACCAAGGCTTCCACAAGACTCTATGGATTCTGAGAATTTCCTGTAATGGCAAGAAGGCAGTCTCATGTTTTATGGATTCCAGGCATTTCCTGTAGTTTTACCAATTCTGCTCCATGTCTGTTTGGATTCCAGGCATTCCCTTTGGTGACACCAAGGGTGCCACATGTCTGTATGGGCTCCAGGCTTTTTTGTGGTGGCAACATGGCTGCCCCATGTTTCTATGGGTTTCAGGCATTTCCCGTGGGGACAACAGGTCTGCCCCATGCCTCTATGGGTTCCAGGCATTTTCTGTGGTGACACCAAGATTGTTCCATGTCTCTATGGGCGCCAAACATTTTCTGTGGTGGCAGCAAGGCTGCCCAATGACCGTATGGATTCCAGGCATTTCTTGTGATGATGCTTAGGTTGCCTCATGTCTCTATTTGTTCGAGACTTTTCCTGTGATGGCACTCATGTTGTTCCATTTCTCTGTTGATTATGGGCATTTCCTTTGGTTGTACCAGTGCTGCCCAGTTTCTCTGTATGTCTAGGCATTTGCTGTGTTTAAATTAAGGCTGCTCCATGTCTCTATGGGTTCCATGCATATCCTCTGGCTGCTGTAGGGCTGCCTCATATCTCTATGGCTTCCAGGCATTTCCTGTGATTACACCAAGGCTGCCCCATGTCTCTATGGCTTCCAGAATTTTACTGTGATGACACTCAGATTGCCCCATATCTCTGTTGATTATGGGCATTTCCATAGGTTGTACCAATGCTGTCCATTTTATCTGTATGTCTAGACATTTATTGTGGTGACATCAAGGTTCCCCTATATCTCTATGGGTTCCAGCCTTTTCCTGTGGTGGCTCTAAGGCTGCCCCATATCTCTGTGAGTTCCAGGCATATTCTGTGCTGACAACAAGACTGCTCCATGTATCTATGGGTTCATTTCCTGTGGTGGCACCAAGGCTGCCCCATGTCTCCATGGATACCAGGCATTTCCTGTAGTGACACCAAGGCTCCCTCATGTCTCTATGGGTTTCAGGCATTTTCTGACATTTTACAATTCTGCCCCATGTCTCTATGGATTCCAGGCATTTCCTGCTGTGGCACAAAGGCTGCCCCATGTCTCTTTGGATTCCAGGCATTTCTTGTGGTGACATGAAGGTTGCCTCTTGTCTCTGTGGGTGCCATGCATTTTCTCTGGTGATTCCAAGGCTGCCCCATATTTCTGTGGGTTCCAGGCATTTTCTGTCTGGTCAACAAGGCTACACCACATCACTTTGAGTTCTAGACATTTCCTGTGGTGACACCAAGACTGCTCCATGCCTCTATGGGTTTCAAGGATTTTCTGTGGTGATACCAAGGCTGACTCATGACTCTATGGATTCCAAGCATTTCCTGTGGTGACACCAAGACTGCTCCACGTCTCTATGGGTAGCAGACATTTTCTGTGTGACACCAAGGCTGCTACTTAACTCTATGGATTCCAGGAATGTCCTGTTCTGACACTCAGGTTGCCCCACCACTTCTCTGTGGTTTCAAGACATTTTCTTTGTTTATACCAAGACTGTTCCATGTCTCTATGAGTTCCAGGAATTTCCTGTGGTGACATCAAGGCTGTCCCATGTATCTATGTGTTCCAGGCATTTTCTCTAGTGACACCAAGACTATTCATGTCTCTATGGGTTCCATGTATTTCGTGTGGTGGCTCTAATGCTGTTCCATTTCTGTGTGGGTGACAGGCATTTTCTGTGGTACACCAAGACTGCTCCACATCTCTATGTGTTCCAGGCATTTTTTCTTTGGGCAGCAAGGGTGTGCCATCTCTCTATGGTTTCCAAGCATTTCCTGTATTGGCACCAAAGTTGCCCCATGTGTCTATGGTTTCCAGACTTTTCCTGTGATGACACTCAGGTTGCCCCATCTGTCTATGGATTATATGGTTTTTCATTTGGTTCTACCAATGCTACCCCATTTCTCTGTGGCTCTACGCTTTTTATTGTGGTGAGCGCAATGCTGCTCCATATCTCTATGGGTTCCAAGCAGTTCCTGTAGTGGAGACAAGGCTGCCACATGTCTCTATGTGTTCCATGCATTTTTTGTGTTGGCTCCAAGACTGCCTCATATCTCTGTGAGTTCCAAGCATTTCCTGTGGTGACACCACAACTGCATCATGTCTCTATGGGTTCATTTCCTCTGGTGGCACCAAGGCTACTTCATGTCTCTTTGGATTCCTGGTATTTCCTGTAGTGACAAGAAGGTGACCTCATGTCTCTTTGAAGTCCAGGTATTTCCTGTCATTTTACTTATTCTGCCCCATGTCTCTATGGATTCCATGCATTTCTTGTTGTGACACAAAGGCTGCCCCATGTCTCTTTGGATTCCAGGCATTTCTTGTGGTGACATGAAGGTTGCCTCATGTCTCTATGGGTGCCATGCATTTCCTCTGGTGACTCCAAGGCTGCCCCATATTTCTGTGGGTTCCAGGCATTTTATGTCTGGTCAGCAAGGCTACACCATGTCTCTTTGAGTTCTAGACATTTCCTGTGGTGACACCAAGACTGCTCCATGTCTCTATGGGTTCCAGGCATTTTCTGTGGTGATACCAAGGCCCATGACTCTATGGATTCCAAGCATTTCCTGTGGTGGCACCAAGACTGCTCCATGTCTCTATGGGTAGCAGACATTTTCTGTGTAACACCAAGGCTGCCGCTTGACTCTATGGATTCCAGGCATGTCATGTTCTGACACTCAGGTTGCCCCATGCCTCTATGAGTTCCAGGCATTTCCTGTAATGGTACCAAGGGTGGCTCATGTCTCTATGGTTTCCAGACTTTTCCTATGATGACACTCAAGTTGCCCCTTGTCTCTGTGGATTACTGGCATTTCCTTTGGTTGTAACTGTGCTGCCCAATTTCTCTGTAGGGCTAGGCATTTCCTGTGGTGACTCCAAGGCCGTCCCATATCTCTATGGTTTCCAGGATTTTCTTGTGGTGGAAAAAGGCTGCCCCATGTCTCTATGAGTTCTATGCATTTCCTCTGGTGGCTCCAAGACTGCCCCATGTCTCTACGGATGCCAAGCATTACCTGTAATGACACCAAGGCTGTCTCATGTCTCTATGGAGTCCAGGCATTTCCTGACATTTTACCAATTTTGTTCCATGTCTATATGGTCTCCAGGCATTTCCTGTAGTGATACCTAGGTGGCCTCATGTCTCTATGAATTCCAAGCATTTCCTGACATTTTACCAATGCTGTCCTTTGCCACTATGTATTCCAGGCAGTTCTTGTGGTGACATGAAGTCTGTGCCATGTCTCTATGTGTTCCAGACATTTTCTGTAGTTTCACCAAGACTGCCCCATGTCTCTATATACTCCATGAATTTCCTGTGGTGGCTCCAAGGCTTTATATATCTCTATTAGTTCCAGGCATTTTCTGTGTGGTCTTCAAGGCTGCCTCATATCTCTATGTTTTCCAGACATTTCTTTTGGTGACACCAAGGCTGTCCCATTTCTGTATGGGTTCCAGACATTGCCTGTGATGATACCAAGGCTGGCTCATGTTTTTATGGGTTACAAGCATCTTCTATGGTGACATCAAGGCTGCGGCATGCCTCTGTGGGTTACCGGATTTTTCTGTGGTGACACCAAGCGTCCTCCATGTGTCTATTTGTTCCAGGAATTTTTTGTGGTGACACCAAGACTGCTCCATGTCTTTGTTAGTTCCAGGCATTTCCTCTGGTGACATCAAGGATGCCAAATGTCTCTGTGGTTCCATGCACTTCCTGTGGTGACACCATGGCTTTCCCACTTCTTTTGTGGTTTCAAGACATTTTCTTTGTTTATACCAAGACTGTTCCATGTCTCTATGAGTTCCAGGAATTTCCTGTGATTACATCAAGGCTGCCACATGTATCTATGTGCTCCAGACATTTTCTCTGGTGACACCAAGACTATTTATGTCTCTATGGGTTCCATGTATTTCCTGTGGTGGCTCCAATGCTGTTCCATTTCTGTGTGGGTGACAGGCATTTTCTGTGGTGACACCAAAACTGCTCCACATCACTATGTGTTCCAGGCATTTTTTCTTTGGGCAGCAAGGGCGTGCCATCTCTCTATGGTTTCCAAGCATTTCTTGTATTGGCACCAAAGTTGTCCCATGTGTCTATGGCTTCCAGACTTTTCCTGTGATGACACTCAGGTTGCCCCATCTGTCTATGCATTATATGCTTTTCATTTGGTTCTACCAATGCTACCCCATTTCTCTGTGGCTCTAGGCATTTTTATTGTGGTGAGCGCAAGGCTGCTCCATATCTCTATGGGTTCCAAGCAGTTGCTGTGGTGGAGACAAGGCTGCCGCATGTCTCTATGTGTTCCATGCATTTTTTGTGTTGGCTCCAAGACTGCCTCATATCTCTGTGAGTTCCAAGCATTTCCTGTGGTGACACCACAACTGCACCATGTCTCTATGGGTTCATTTCCTGTGGTGGCACCAAGGCTACTCCATGTCTCTTTGGATTCCTGGTATTTCCTGTAGTGACAAGAAGATGACCTCATGTCTCTTTGAAATCCAGGTATTTCCTGTCATTTTACTTATTCTGCCCCATGACTATGGATTCCAGGCATTTTCTATGGTGACACTAAGGCTCCACCATGTCTATATAAACTGCAGGCTTTTCCTGTGGCAGTAACAATGCTGGTTCATGTCTCTATGGGTTCCATGCATTTCACCTAGTGGTGCCAAGGCTGCCCTATATCTCTTTGGGTTCCAGGCACTTTCTCTGTGGTCAGCAAGGCTACCCCATAATTCTTTGAGTTCCAGGCATTTACTGTGGTGACAACAAGTCTGCCTCATTTCTCCACAGTTCCAGGCATTTCCTGTGGGGACACCAAGACTACTCAAGACATTTGTTTTGCTGGCACCAAGGTTGTCCTATGACATTGGATTCCAGACATTTCCTGTGATGACACTCAGGTTTCCCCATGTCCGTATGGGTTATAGGCATTTCCTGTGATGACACCAAGGCTGCCCCATGTCTCTATGGCTTCCAGACTTTTCCTGTGATGACATGTTGCCCCATATGTCTGTGGATTATGGGTATTTTTGGGCTGTACTGATGCTACCCAATTTCAGTATATATCTAGGCATTTCCTGTGGTGACACCAAGGCTGCTGCATATATGTATGGGTTCCAGGCTTTTCCTGAGGTGGCAACAAAGGTGCCCCATGTCTCTATGAGTTCCATGCATATCCTGTGGGGGCTCTAGGGCTGCCTCATATCTCTGTGGTTTCCAGACATTTTCTGTGGTTACACCAAGCCAGGCCCATGTCTCTATGGCTTCCAGAATTTTCTTGTTGTGATGATACCCAGTTTGCCCCATGTCTTTGTTGATTACAGACATTTCCTTAGTTTGTACCAATGCTGTCCATTTTTGCTATACGTCTAGGCATTTACTGTGGTGACATCAAGGTTGCCCTATATCTATCTGGGTTCCAGCCTTTTCCTGTGGAGGCAACAAGGCTGTCTCATGTCTTTATGGGCTCCATGCATTTCCTGTGGTGGCTCCAAGGCTGCCCCATATCTCTATGAGGTCCACGCATTTTCTGTGCTGACACCATGACTGCTCCATGTCCCTATGGGTTCATTTCCTGTGGTGGCACCAAGGTGGACCCATGTCTCTATGGATATGAGGCATTTCCTGTAGTGACACCAAGGCTGCCTCATGTCTCTATGGATTCCAGGCATTTTCTGACTTTTTACCAATTCTGCCCCATTTCTCTATGGATTCCAGGCATTTCCTGTGGTGACACCAAGGCTACCCCATGTCTCTTTTGATTCCAGGCATTTCTTATGGTGAGATGAAGGTTGCCTCGTCTCTCTATGGGTGCCATGTATTTCCTCTGGTAGCTCCAAGGATGCCCCATATTTCCATGGGTCCCAGGCATTTTCTGTGTGGTCATCAAGGTTACACCATGTTTATTTGAGTTCTAGCCATTTCCTGTGGTGACACCAAGACTGCTCCATGTCTCTGTGGGTTGCAGACATTTTCTGTGAGACACAAAGGCTGCCCCATGACTCTATGGATTCCAGGCATGTCCTGTTATGACACTCAGGTTGCCCCATGCCTCTATGGGTTCCAGGCATTTCCTGTAATAACACCAGGGTTGGCTCATGTCTCTATGGCTTCCAGATTTTCCTATAATGACACTCAGGTTGCCCCTTGTCTCTGTGGATTACTGGAATTTCTTTTGGTTGTAACTGTGCTGCCTGATTTCTCTGTAGGTCTAGGCATTTCCTGTGGTGTCTCCAAGGCTGCCCCATATCTCTATGGGTTTGAGGGTTTTCTTGTGGTGGAAATAAGGCTGCTCCATGTCTCTACTGGTTCCATGCATTTCCTCTGGTGGCTCCAAGGCTACCCCATGTCTCTGTGGATACCAGGCATTACCTGTAGTGACACCAAGGCTTTCTCATATCTCTACGAATTTCAAGCATTTCCTGTCATTTTACCAATGCCGCCCTGTGTCACTATGGATTCCAACCATTTCCTGTGGTGACAAGAAGTCTGTGCCATGTTTCTATGGGCTCCAGGCATTTCCTGTAGTGACACTAAGAGTTATCCATGTCTCTATGTGTTCCAGACAATTTCTGTGGTTTCACCAGGACTGCCCTATGTCTCTATGTACTCTGTGAATTTCCTGTGGTGGCTCCAAAGCTTTACCATAGCTCTCTTAGTTTCAGGCATTTTCTGTGTTGCTTCAAGGCTGCCTCATATCCCTATGTGTTCCAGAGATTTCGTTTGGTGACACCAAGGCTGCCCCATTTCTGTATGGGTTCCAGACATTTCCTGTGATGATACCAAGGCTGGCCCATGTTGCTATGGGTTGCAGCATCTTCTGTGGTGACAGCAATGCTGCTGCATGCCTCTGTGGGTTAATGACTTTTTCTGTGGTGACACCAAGGGTCCTCTGTGTGTCTATGGATTCCAGGCATTTCTTCTGGTGACACCAAGACTGCTCCATGTCTTTGGTAGTTCCAGGCATTTCCTGTGGGATTATCAAGGTTGCCCAATGCCTCTGTGGGTTCCACGCACTTCCTGTGATGACACCATTGCTTTCCCACTTCTCTATGGTTTCAAGACATTTCCTGTGTTTATACCAAGACTGTTCCATGTCTCTATGAGTTCCAGGCATATCCTGTGGTGACATCAAGGCTGTCCCAAGTATCTATGTGTTCCAGGCATTTTCTCTGGTGACACCAAGACTACCCCATGTCTCTATGGGTTCCATGTACTTCTTTTGGTGGTGCCAAGGCTGTTCCATTTCTGTGTGGGTGACAGGCATTTTCTTTGGTGATACCAAGACTGTTTCACATCTCTATGGGTTCCAGGCATTTTTTTTTGTTTGGGCAGCAAGGATTTGCCATCTCTCTATGGTTTCCAGGCATTTCCTGTATTGGCATCAAAGTTGCCCAATGTTTCTATGGCTTCCAGACTTTTACTGTGATGGCACTCAGGTTGCCCCATCTGTCTAGGGATTACATGCATTTCAGTTGGTTCTACCAATGCTGCCATTTCTCTGTGGGTCTAGGCATTTTTGTGGTGAGACCAAGGCTGCTCCATACCTTTATGGGCTCCAGACAGTTCCTGTGGTGGAAGCAAGGCTGCCCCATGTGTCTATGTGTTCCATGTATTTTCTTTGTTGGCTCCAAGACTCCTTCATATCTCTGTGAGTTACACGCATTCCCTGTGGTGACTCCAAGATTGCACCACATCTCTATGGGTTAATTTCCTTTGGTGACACCAATGCTGCTCCATGTCCCTTTGGATTCCAGGTGTTTCCTGTAGTGACAAGAAGGTGACCTCATGTCTCTATGAATTCCAGGTATTTCCTGTCATTTTACCAATTCTGACCCATGTTACTATGGATTCCATGCATTTCCTGTGGTGACTCTTAGGCTATGCCATGTCTGTATGGGCTACAAGCTTTTCATGTGGTGGTAACAATGCTGGCTCATGTCTCTATGGGTTCCATGCATTTCAGCTAGTGGTGCCAAGGCTGCCTTATATCTCTATGGGTTCCAGGCACTTTCTGTGTGGTCAGCAAGGCTACCCCATATTTCTTTGAGTTCCAGGTATTTACTGTGGTGACAACAAGTTTTCCCCATTTCTCCACAGTTCCAGGCATTTCCTCTGGGGACACCAAGACTACTTCAGACATTTTCTTTGGTGGCACCAAGGCTGTCCTATGACACTATGGATTCCAGACCTTTCTTGTGATGACACCCAGGTTTCCCCATGTTCCTATGGGTTATAGGTATTTCCTGGGATGACACCATGTCTTTATGCCTTCCAGACTTTTTCTGTGATGACAGGTTGCCCCATGTCTTTGTGGATTGTGGATATTTCCTTTGGTTGTACCAATGCTACCCAATTTCTCTATATATCTAGGCATTTTGGTCTATATTAGATGAACGAAAGTTCATCTTAGCGAACGCTCACATGAGCGAAAATCCAGGAACTTGAAACTGCAATTGTGGGGGGCTGCACCCCCCCCCCACAACCCCCTAAATATATATTCCAGCTCTGAGATTGCACTACAATGAGGAAAGGACAAATATACCCATCTTCACTGTACCTTGATCTCACAATTGCAGTTTCGAGTTCCGCAATTTTTGCTCATGTGAGCATTCGCTAAGATGAACTTTCGTTCATCTAATATAGACCCAGGCATTTCTTGTGGTGACACCAAGGCTGCTGCATATCTGTATGGGTTCCAGGCTTTTCCTGAGGTGGCAACAAAGCTGCCTCATGTCTCTATGGGTTCTATGCATATCCTGTGGTGGATCTAGGGCTGCCTCATATCTCTATGGGTTCCAGACATTTTCTGTGATTACACCAAGGCTCTCCCATGTCTCTATGGCTTCCAGAATTTTCCTATAATGCCCTCAGGTTGCTCCATGTCTCTGTTGATTATGGGTATTTCCCTAGGTTGTACCAGTGCTGCCCATTTTCTCTATAGGTCTAGACATTTACTGTGGTGGCATCAAGGCTGCCCTATATCTGTATGGGTTCCAGCCTTTTCCTGTGGTGGCAAAAAGACCATCTCATGTCTCTATGGGCTACATGTATTTTCTGTGGTGGCTCTAAGGCTGCCCCATATCTCTGTTCAGTTCCAAACATTTTCTGTGCTGACACCAAGACTGCTCCATGGATCTGTGGATTCATTTGCTGTGTTGGCACCAAGGCTGCCCCATGTCTCTATGGATACCAGGCATTTCCTGTAGTGACACCAAGGCTGCCTCATGCCTCTATGCATTCCAGGCATTTTCTGATTTTTTTACCAATTCTGCCCCATGACTAACTAGATTCCAGGCATTTCCTATGGTGTCTCCAAGGCTGCCCCATGTCTCTTTGGATTCCATGCATTTCCTGTTATGACATGAAGGCTGCCCCATGTCTCTATGGGTGCCATGCATTTCCTCTGGTGGCTCCAAGGCTACCCTATATTTCTATGGGTTCCAGGCATTTTCTGTGTGGTCAGCAAGGCTACACCATATTTTTTTTTGAGTTATAGACATTTCCTGGTGTGACACCAAGACTGCTCCATGGTCTCTATGAATTCCAGGCATTTCCTGTAGTGACACTAAGATGGCCCCATGTCTGTATGAATTCCAGGCATTTCCTGTCATTTTACCAATGTTGCCCCATGTCTGTATGGATTCCAGGCATTTCCTGTGGTGGCACCAAGGCTTCCTCATGTCTCTATGGGCTCAAGGCTTTTTATGTGTTGGCTCCAAGGCTGCCCTATACCTCTATGGGTTCCAGGCATTTTCTGTGTGTACAATAAAGGTACCCCATGTTTGTTGGGGTTCCAGGCATTTCCTGTGGTGACAAGAAGTCTGATTCATATCACTATGGGTTCCAGACATTTCCTATGGTGACACCAAGACTGTTCCATGACTCTATGTGTTCCTGGCATTTTCTATGGTGGTACCAAGGCCGCCCCATGACTGTGGATTCTGAGCACTTCCTGTAGTGACAGGAAGGCAGCCTTATGTTTTATGGATTCCATGCATTTCCTGTAGTTTAACCAATTTTGCTCCATGTTTGTATGGATTCCAGGCATTCTTTGTGGTGACACCAAGGCTGTCCATGTCTCTATGGGCTCCAGGCTTTTTTTCTGGTGGCAACAAGGCTGCCCATGTCTCTATGGGTTCCAGGCATTTCCCGTGGTGAAAACAGGTCTGCCCCATGTCTCTATGGGTTCCAAGGATTTCCTGTGGTGACACCAAGATTGCTCTATGTCTCTATGGGTGCCAAACATTTTCTGTGGTGGCACCAAGGCTGCCCCATGACTGTATGGATTCCAGGCATTCCCTGTGGTGACACCAAAGCTGTCCCATGTCTCTATTAGCTCCAGGTTTTTTTTTGTGGTGCCAACAAGGCTGCCCCATGTCTCTATGGGTTCCAGACATTTCCTGTGGTGAAAACAGGTCTGCCCCTTGTCTGCATTTGTTCCAGGCATTTCCTGTGATGACACCAATGCTTCCCCATGTCTCTATGGCTTCCAGACTTTTTCTGTGATGGCACTCATGTTGTTCCATTTCTCTGTTGATTATGGACATTTCCTTTGGTTGTACCTGTGATGCCCAGTTTCTCTGCTGGTCTAAGCATTTGCTGTGTTTAAATCAAGGCTGCCCCATGTCTCTATGGATTCCATGCATATCCTGTGGTTGCTGTAGGGCTGCCCTATATCTCTATGGCTTCCAGGCATTTCCTGTGATTACACCAAGGCTGACCCATGTCTCTATGGCTTCCCAAATTTTCCTGTCATGACACTCAGGTTGCCCCATGTCTCTGTTGATTACGGGCATTTCCTTAGGTTATACCAATGCTGTCCATTTTCTCTGCAGGTCTAGGCATTTATTGTGGTGACACCATAGGTTCATAGGTTCATAGGCTGGTACTGGGCTATCTTCCCAAGGGCATATATTAGCCCAGCCAGGTTGTGCGGTATTCAATGCCCCTTTAGTAGTTCCCTAGACCCTTGTACTAGCAGCTGTTACCCTTGGCCCCTATCTAGTAGTGCTGTTGGTGTGATCCCCGGTGTGAACTTTCTGTTACCTATCCACTCATCAAGGTTCCTCTTGAGGAGTGATAGTGAGGGGGCTCTGTCTTATGTAGATGGGGACCCTGTTCCATAGTAGGGGAAGTCTCTGTGAAGGGAATCTATCCCTCCAGCATGTTCTATTCATTGTTGTGTTGAGGTTTATATCCCTAGAGCATGTAGCTCGAGTAGATTTGGTTTTGGTAAGATGCAGCATGTTCAACAATTCTGGGTTGGACATGGTTCTGCACGTTAGACAGAGATCGCCTCTGAGAAAGCGGTATGCAACAGAGAACAGTCTTAGCTTTTTCAATCATGCTGCATAGGGCAACTGTTTGAGGCCAGTAATCCTCTTGGTTAGGTACCTCTGTGGTCTCTCCAGCTGCTGGAGATGTCTAGCCAGGTACATTCCAATTGGTGCATTGTACTCAGTAATGGGTCTGATGAGGGAAGAGTAGAGGGGCACCATTACATCCTTAGAGCTTGATGCAAACCCTTTTGTGATCAGATGGGTCACATAGAAGGATTTTCTAACCACTTTGGCAACATGGTTATCAAAGGAAAGCTGACTATTTACTTGGGTCCCTAGATCCCTTATTTCTTCTTCAGATTTCAGGGGATTACCTCCTATGTTGTAGTTTGCGGGTACTCTGTTTTTTCCAAGGGGGATTACTATGCATTATTTTGCATTTAGCTTGAGACCATGGCTTTGACACCATGCATCAGTCTCAATTAGGCCCTTCTGGAGGATCTCCATGTCAGCCGGAGACTCTATTATAGCACCCAGTTTGCAGTCGTCTGCAAACTTAGTCAGCCACAGCCCTTCCATACTTGCCTGTACTTCTGAGAAGTATATGCCAAACAGGAGGGGCCCCAGGACAGAGCCACGAGGCACACCACTCATTACTGGTCTGGATTCGAACATAGATCCCGCTACTGTTATTTTATGGGATCTGTCTGAGAGCCAGTTTGTGATCCATCTTGTGACATAGAGGTTTATGCCCAGGCTGGTGAGCTTATCAATAATACTTGAATGGGGAATGGTGTCAAATGCTTTAGCAAGGTCAAGGTGAGCCGTGTGTACCTCCTTTCCCTTATCTATAGCCTGAGTAACTGTCTCAAAGAAATCCACCAGGTTCAGGAGGCATGATCTGCCCTTGACGAAGCTGAACTGTGTGGGGTCCAGTGACTGGAGGTTCCCAATCTCTCCATTTATGAGTTCCATAATGACTCACTCCATAGCCTTACAGATCAGACTGGTCAGGCTTATTGGTCGGTAGTTCCCAGGGTCAGTTGTGGCCCCACCCTTGTGTAGCGGGACCACCGTTGCCGTGCACCATTCTATGGGCACATATCCTGTGGAGAGGCTGAGACTGAACAGGGTATTAAGATGCGGGGTTAATTCCTTTTGGAGGTCGTGTATAACACAGCCTGGGACACCATCTGGTCCCATGGAGGCAGTGTTTTTAGCTTTAGATAGAGCCTTGTTAACCAACGTATCAGTAATAATTGGACTTACACAATCCCCTGGAATTGTAATAGGCCCTGTAAGTGGTGAGGGGGGGGGGGGATTTGCACTGAATCTGTCAGCCAAGATGTTGGCAATGTCAGAAGGGTCAGTGTATTTTGTTCCATTTTGTACTAGCTCAGAATAGACCTGAGCATTGCCATTTAGGTTTTTGACGTAGCCATAGAAGGCATAGACCAAGGCTGCCCTATATCTCTGTGGGTTCCAGCCTTTTCCTGTGGTAGCTCCAAGGCTGCACCATATCTCTGTGAGTTCCAGGCATTTTCTTTGCTGATACCAAGACTGCTGCATGTCTCAATGGGTTCATTTCCTGTGATGGCACCAAGGCTGCCCCATGTCTCCATGGCTACCAGGCATTTTTTGTAGTTACACCAAGGCTGCCTCATGTCTCTATGGGTTCCAGGCATTTTCTGATTTTTATCAATTCTGCCCCAGGTGGTGCAGCGGTTAGCATTATTGCCTCACAGCAAGAAATTTTCCTGTTCGATTCTTGGCTGGAGCTCCTTCTGTGTGGAATCTGCAAGACCTCCTCGCTGTCGAGTGACACTAAAGACATGCAGGTAGGTGCACACATGAATGGGCATGCCTTCTTTGAAGGTTGGGTGTCAGGCTGGCAACTCGGCACCGTAAAAATCTACTGCCAATTATGAACAGACCTGGGTGCCACTGTTGCGACCCCTAACTGGGAAAAGCTAAAAGACTTTTATCAATTCTGCCCCATGTCTCTATGGATTCCAGGCATGTCCTGTGGTGACATTAAGGCTGCCCCATGTCTCTTTGGATTCCAGACATTTCTTGTGGTGACATGAAGGTTGCCTCATGCCTCTATGGGTGCCATGCATTTCCTCTGGTGGCTCCAAGGTTGCCCCATATTTCTCTGGGTTCCAGGCATTTTCTGTGCAGTCAGCAAGGCTACGCTATGTTTCTTTGACTTTTAAACATTTCCTGTGGTGACACCAAGACTGCTCCATGTCTCTGTGAGTTCCAGGCATTTTCTGTGGTGATACCAAGGTGGCCCCATGACTCTATGGATTCCAAGCATTTTCTGTGGTGACACCAAGACTTCTCCATGTCTCTATGGGTTGGAGACATTTTCTGTGTGACACCAAGGCTTCCCCATAGCTCTATGGATTCCAGGCATGTCCTGTTATGACACACAGGTTGCCCCATGCCTCTATGGGTTACAGGCATTTCATGTAATGACACCAAGGTCGGCTCATGTCTTTATGGCTTCCAGACTTTTCCCATGATGACACTCAGGTTACCCCTTGTCTTTTTGGATTACCGGCATTTCCTTTGGTTGTAACTGTGCTGCCCAATTTCTCTGTATGTCTAGGCAATTCCTTTGGTGACTCCAAGGCTGCCCCAGATCTCTATAGGTTCCAGGGTTTTCTTGTGGTGGAAACAAGGCTGCCCCATGTCTCTATGGGTTCCATGCATTTCCTCTGATGGATCCAAGACTGCCCCATGTCTCCATGGATGCCAGGCATTACCTTTAGTGGCACCAAGGCTGTCTCATGTCTCTATGGATTCCAGGCATTTCCTGACATTTCACCAATTCTGCCCCATGTCTCTACGGATTCCAGGCATTTCCTGTAGTGACACCAAGGCAGTCAGTCATTTTACCAATGCTGTCCTGTGTCGCTATGGATTCCAGGCATTTCCTGTGGTGACACCAATGCCACACCATATCTATATTGGCTTCAGGCTTTTCCTGTAGCTGTAACAATGCTGTCCCATGCCTCCATGGGTTCCAGGCATTTTATGTGTGGTTAGCAAGGCTACCCCATGTTTCTTTGGGTTCCAGGCATTTGCTGCAGTCATAAAAAGTCTGCCCAGTTCTTTACAGTTCCAGGCATTTCCTGTGGGGACATCAAGGCTGCCCCATATCACTATGGCTTCCAGACTTTTTCTGTGATGACTGTAGGTTGCCCCATGTCTCTGTGGATTGCAGACATTTCCTTTGATTGTACCAATGCTACCCAATTTTTCTGTACGTCTGTGCATTTCCTGTGGTGACACCAAGGTTGCCGCATATCTCTATGGGTTCCAGGCTTTTCCTGAGGTGGCAACAAGGCAGCCCAATGTCTTTATGGGTTCCATGCATTTCATCTGGTGGCTACAAGTCTGCCCCATATCTCTGTGAGTTCCGGTCATTTCCTGTTGACACCAAGACTGCTTCTTGTCTGTATGGGTTCATTTCCTGTGGTGGCACGAAGGCTGCCCCACATCTTTATGGATACCAGGCATTTCCTGTAGTGACACCAAGGCTGCCTCATGTCTCTATGGATTCCAGGCATTTCCTGACATTTTACCAATTCTGCCCCATGTCTCTATGGATTCCAGGCATTTCCTGTGGTGACATCTAGGCTGCACCATGTCTCCATGGGTTCCATACATTTCCTCTGGTGGCTCCAAGGCTGCCTCATATCTCTATGGGTTCCATGCATTTTGTGTCTGCTTAGCAAGACTGTTTCTTGTCTCTGTGGGATCCAGACATTTCCTGGGGTGGCACCAAGCCTGCCCCATGTCTTTAAAGATTCCAGGCATTTCCTGTAGTGACACCTAGGCTGCCTCATGTGTGTATGGATTCCAGGCATTTTCTGTCATTTTGCCTATTTTGACCCTTGTCTCTGTAGATCTCAGCATTTGCTGAGATGACTTCAAGGGTGCCCCATGTCTCTATGGGCTTCAGGCTTGTCCTGTGGTGTCAACAAGGCTGCCCCATGCCTCTATGGTTTCCATGCATTTCCTCCTGTGGCTGCAAGGCTGCACCATATTTTTTGGGTTTCAGGCATTTTCTGTGTGATCAGCAAGACTGCCCTATGTATCTATGGATTCCAGGGTTTTCCTTTTATGACATTCAGGTTGCCCTATATCTCTGTGGATTACAGGCCTTTCTTTTACTTGTACCAATGCTGTCCCATTTCTCTGTAGGTCTGGGCATTACCTGTTCTGACAACAAGACTGCCGCATCTCTCTGTGCATTCCAGGCTTTTCCTGAGTGATAACAAAGCTACCATGTGTCTCTATAGGTTCCATGCATTTCCTGTGGTGGCTCAGAGGCTGCCCCATGCCATGTCTCTGTGAGTTGCAGGCATTTCCAATGGTGACACAAAGACTGCTTCATGTTTCTGTGCATTCATTTAGTTGGTGGCACAAAGGCTGCCCCATCTCTCTATGGTTTCCAGGCATTTCCTGCAGTGACACCAAGGGTGCCTCATGTCTCGGTGGATTCCAGGCATTTCCCGACATTTTACCAAATCTGTCCCATGTCTCTATGGATTCCAGGCATTTGCTGTTGTGACATCAAGGCTGTCCCACCTCTTTATGGGTTCCATGCATTTCCTCTGGTGGCCCCAAGGCTGCCCCATTTCTGTGTGGGTTACAGGCATTTTCTGTGGTGATACCAAGACTGTTCCACATCTCTATGGGTTCCAGGCATTTTTTGTGTGGGCAACAAGGGTGCGACATCTCTCTATGGTTTCCAGGCATTTTTTGTGGTGGCACCAAGGCTTCCACATGACGCTATGGATTCCAGGCATTTCCTATGATGACACTCAGGTTGCCCCATATCCCTATGGGTCCCAGGCAATTTCTATGATGACACAAGGACTCCCCCATGTTTCTATGGCTTCCAGACTTTTCCTGTGATGACACTCAGGTTGCCCAATCTCTCTGTGGATTATGGGCATTTCCTTTGGTTGAACAGATGCTACCCAATTTGTCTGTACTTCTAGGCATTTCCTGTGGTGACACCAAGGCTGCTGCATATTTCTATGGGTTCCAGACTTTTCTACAGGTGGCAACAAGGCTGCCCCATGTCTGTATGGGCTCCATGCATTTGTTGTGGTAGCTAGAAGGCTGCCCAGTATCTCTGTGAGTTTGAGGCATTTCCTGTGCTGACACCAGGACTGCTCCATGTCTGTATGGGTTCATTTCCTGTGGTGGCACCAAGGCTCCCCACATCTATATGGCTTCCAGAATTTTCCTGTGATGACACTCAGGTTGCCCCATGTGTCTGTGAATTACATTAATTTCATTTTTTGTACCAATGCTGCTGCAGTTTTCTGTGGGTGTATGCATTTTGTGTGGTGAGACTAAGGCTGCTCCATATCTGTATGAGTTCCAGGTAATTCCTGTGGTGGGATCAAGCTTGTCCCAATGTCTCTATGGGCTCCAAGACTGCCTCATATCTCTGTGGGTTCCAGGCATTTCCTGTGGTAACACCAAGACTGCACCATATCTCTACGGGTTCATTTCCTGTGGTGTTACCAAGGCTGCTCCATGTCTCTTTGGATTCCAGATATTTCCTGTAGTGACACCAAGGTGACCTCATGTCTCTATGAATTCTAGGCATGTCCTGTCATTTTACCAATTTACCCCATGTGACTTTGGATTTGAGGCATTTCCTGTGGTGACACCAAGGCTACATCCTTTTCCCCGGTGGCAACGTAAGGCCCTCCTGACATTTTACCAATTCTGCCCCATGTCTCTATGGATTCCAGGCATTTCCTGTGGTGACATCCATGTGTGTATGGATTCCAGGCATTTTCTGTCATTTGCCTATTTTGACTTGTCTCTGTAGATCTCAGCATTTGCATTGCTGCTTCAGATGCTCCCCATGTCTCCATGCTATGGGCTTCCTTCCTGTGTCTGTGTGTGTCAAACAGGCTGGCTGCCATGACTGCCCTATGTATCTATGGATTCCCAGGTTTTTTTTTTGACATTCAGATTGCCCTATATCTCTGTGGATTACACAGGCCTTTTTTTTTTTACTTACCCAATGTCCCATTCTCTTCTCTCTGTAGGGCATTACCTGTTCTGACAAAAAGACTGCCACATCTCTCTGTCCATTGCAGGCTTTTCCTGAGTGATAACAAAGCTACCATGTGTCTCTATACTCGGTGGATTCCAGGCATTTCCGACATTTACCAAATCTGTCAGGCATTTGCTGTTGTGACATTAAGGCATTTCCTGTGGTAACACCAGGAATGCACCATATCTCTACGGTTTCATTTCCTGTGGTGTTACCAAGGCTGCTCCATGTCTCTTTGGATTCCAGATATTTCCTGTAGTGACACCAAGGTGACCTCATGTCTCTATGAATTCTAGGCATGTCCTGTCATTTTACCAATTTTACCCCATGTGACTTTGGATTTGAAGCATTTCCTGTGGTGACACCAAGGCTACACCATGTCTGTATGGGCTACAGCCTTTTCCTGTGGTGGCAGCAATGCTGGCCCATGTCTCTATGGGTTCCTTGTATTTCTCCTAGTGGTGCCAAGGCTGCCCTATATTTCTATGTGTTCCAGGCATTTTCTGTGTGGAGAGCAAGGCTAGCCCATGTTTCTTTGGGTTTCTGGCATTTCCTGTGGTGACAACAAGTCTGCCCCATGTCACTGTGGATTCCATGTATTTCACCTAGTGGTGCCAAGGCTGCCCTATATCTCTATGGCTTCCAGGCATTTTCTGTGTGGAGAGCAAGGCTAGCCCATGTTTCTTTGGGTTTCAGGCATTTCCTCTGGTGACAAGTCTGCCCCATGTGACTGTGGGTTCCAGGCATTTCCTGTGTTGACACTAAGACTGCCCCATAACTCTGTGCATTCCAGGCTTTTCCTGTGGTGACAACAAGGCAGCCCTGTGTTTCTGTGGGCTCCATGCATTTTCTATGGTGGCTCCAAGGCTATTCCATTTTTGTGTGGGTGACAGGCGCTTTCTGTGGTCATACCAAGACTGCTCCACATTTCTATGGGTTCCAGGTATTTTTTTGTTTGATTTGCAAGGGTGTGCCATCTTTCTATGGTTTAGAGGCATTTCCTGTATTAGCACCAAAGTTGCCCCATGTCTCTATGGCTTCCAGACTTTTCCTGTGATGACAGTCAGGTTTCCCCATCTGTCTACAGATTGCATACATTTCATTTGGTTGTACCAATGCTGCCCCATTTCTCTGTAGGTGTAGGCATTTTTTGTGGTGAGACCAAGGCTGCTTCATATCTCTATGGGTTCCAGGCAGTTCCTGTGGTGAGTGCAAGGCTGCCCCATGTCTCTATGGGTTCCATGCATTTTCTGTGTTGGCTCCAAGACTGCCTCATATCTCTGTGAGTTCCAGGCATTTCCTGTGGTGACACCAAGATTGCACCATGTCTCTATGGCTTATTTTTGTGTGGTGGCACCAAGGCTGCTGTATGTCTCTTTGGATTCCAGACATTTCCTTTAGTGGCACCAAGGTGCCCTAATGTCTCTATGAATTCCTGGCATTTCCTGTCATTTTAGCAATTCTGCCCATGTCTCTGTGGATTCCAGACATTTCCAGTTGTGAGATCAAGGCTACTGCTTGTCTGCATGGGTTCCATGCATTTCCTCTGGTAGCTCCAAGGCTGCTTCATGTCTCTATGAGTTGATTTCCTGTGGTGGCACTTTGACTGCCCTATGTCTGTATGGATTCCAGGCATTTCCTGTAGTGACATCAAGGCTGCCTCATGTCTCTATGGTTTCCAGGGTAATCCTGTCATTTTACCAATTCTGCCCCATATTGCTATGGATTCCAGGCATTTCCTGAGGTGACACTAAGGCTGACCCAAGTCTCTATGCATTCCAGGCTTCTCCTGTAGTGGCAACAAGGCTGCCCCATGTCTGTAGGTGTTCCATGCATTTCCTCTGGTGATTGCAAAGCTGTACCATATCTCTATGCGTTCAGGAATTTTCTGTGTGGTCAGCAAAACTGCCCCATGTTTCTTTGGGTTCCGGGCATTTCCAGTGGTGACAACAAGTCTGACCCATGTCTGTATGGGTTCTGGGCATTTCCCGTGGTGGCACCAAGGCTGCCTGATGTCTCTATGGGTTTAAGGCTTTTTCTGGGGTGGCAACAATGCTGCCTCATGTATCTATGGGTTTCATGTATTTCCTGTGGTGGCTCCAAGGCTGCTCCATATCTCTATGGACTCCCAGCATTTTCTGATGTGGTCAGCAAGGCTGCCCCTTGTCTCTTTGAGTTCCAGGCATTTTATGTGGTGATAAGAAGTCTGCCCCATGCCTCTGTGGGTTCTAGGCATTTCCTGTGATGACACCATGGCTACCCTATGTCTCTATGGTTTCAAGTCATTTCTTGTCAGTTTACCAATTTTGCCCCATGTGTTTGGGTTCCAGGCATTTCCTGTGATTACACCAAGACTGGCTTATGTCTCTATGGGTTCCAGGTATTTTCTGTGGTGATATCAAGGCTGTCCCATGTCTCTATGGATTCCATGTATTTTCTGTGGTGACACCAAGACTACCCCATGTCTCTATGGGCTCCATGTATTTTCTATGGTGGCTTCAAGTCTGCCCCATATCTCTATGGGTTCCAGTCATTTTATGTGTGGGCATCAAGGCTGACCCATGTCTCTATGGTTTCCATGCATTTCATGTGGTTAAGCCAAGCCTGCCCCATATCTCTATGGGTTGCATGTTTTTCTGTGGTGGTGACAATGCTGCCCCATGTCTCTATAGTTTCCATTCATTTCCTGTGGTGGCTCCAAGACTGCCCCATATCTCTGTGAGTTCCATGCATTTCTGCGCAGACACCAAGACTGCTCCATGTCTCTATGGGTGCCAGGCAATTCCTGACATTTTACCAATTCTACCCAATGTCTCTGTGGATTGCAGGCATTTTCTGTGGAGACACCAATGCTGTCCCTTGTCTCCATGGATTCCAGGCATTACCAGTGGTGAAACCATGGCTGCCCTATGTCTGTATGGGTCCCAGGCTTTTCCTGTGGTGGCACCATGGCTGGCCCATGTCTTTATGGCTTCTATGCATTTGATGTGGTGGCTGCAAGACTGTGCCATATCTCTATGGGCTCCAGGCATTTTCTTTGTGGTCAGCAAGGCTGCCTCATGTCTCTTTGGGTTCCAGGCATTTTCTGTTGTGACAGGAAGTCTGCTCCATGTCTATGTGGATTCTAGGCATTTGCTGTGATGACACCAAGACTGCTGCATGTTTCTTTAGGTTCCAGACATTTTCTGTAGTGGCACCAAGGCTGCCCCATGTCTGTATGGATTGCAGGCGTTTCCTGTAATGACATGAAGACTGCCTCATGTCTCTATAGATTCCAGGCATTTCCTGTCATTTTACCAATTCTGTCCTATGTCTCTGTGGATTCCAGGCATTTGTCGTTGTGACACCAAGGTTGCCCCATGTCTCTATGGGTTCCAGGCTTTTCTGTGGTGGCAACAAGGTTGGTCCATGTCTCCATAGGTTTCATGCATTTCCTCTGGTGGCTGCAAGGCTGCCCCATATCTTTATGGAATCCAGGCATTTTCTGTGTGGTCAGCAGGGCTGCCCCATATTTCCTTCAGTTTTTGGGCATTTTGTTTTGTTGCACCAATGTTGCCCAATTTCTCTGTGGGTCTAGGCATTTTTTGTGGTGACACCAAGGCTGCCCCATATCTCTATGGGTTCCAGGCTTTTCCTGTTGTGGAAACAAGGCTGCCCCATGCTATTATGGATGCTATGCCTTTCCTGTGGTGGCTGCAAGGCTGTCCCATATCTTTGTGAGTTCCAGGCATTTCCTCTGCTGACACCAAGACTGCTGCATGTCTGTTTGGGTTAATTTCCTGTGGTGGCACCAAGGCTGCCCCATGTCTGTATGGATACCAGGAATTTTCTGTAGTGACACCAAGGCTGCCTCATGTCTGTATGCATTCCAGGCATTTTGTGACGTTTTACCATTTGTGCCCAAGTCTGTATGGATTTCAGTTATTTCCTCTGGTGACACCAGGGGCACCCCATGTCTCTATCAATTTCTGTCATTTCCTGTGGTGATATCAAGGCTGCCCCATGTCTTTATGGGTTCCATGCATTTCCTGTGTTGGCTCCAAGGCTGCCCCATATCTCTATGGTTTCCAGGCATTTTCTGTGTGGTCAGCAAGGCTACCCCATGTTTCATTGGATTTTAGACATTTCCTGTGGTGACAAGTCTACCCCATGTCTCTATGGGTTCCATGTATTTCCTGTGGTGACACCAAGACTGCTCCATGGTTCTATGGGTTCCAGCAATTTTCTGTGGTGGCACCAAGGCTACCCCATGACTCTATGGATTCCAGGCATTTCCTGTAGTGACACTAAGGCAGCCTCATGTCTGTATGGATTCCAGGCATTTCCTGTCATTTTAGCAATTCTGCCCCATGTCCCTATGGATTCCAGGCATTTTATGTCTGGTCAGCAAGGGTATTCCATGTCTCTTTGGGTTCCAAGCATTTCCTGTGGTGACAACAAGTCTACAGCATATCGCTATGGGTTGCAGACATTTCCTGTGGTGGCATCAAGGCTGCCCCATGTCTATATGGATAACAGGCATTTCTTGTAGTGACACCAAGGCTGCCTAATTTCTCGGTGGATTCCAGGCATTTCCTGATGTTTTACCAATTCTGCCCAATGTCTCTATGGATTCCAGGCATTTTCAGTGATGACACCAAGGCTGCCTGATGTCTCTATGTGTTTAAGGCTTTTTCTGGGGTGGCAACAAGGCTGCCCCATGTCTCTATGGGTTCTGTGCATTTCCTGTGGTGGCTCCTAGGCTGCCCCATATCTCTATGGGCTCCCAGCATTTTCTGTGTGGTCAGCAAGGCTGTCCCTTGTCTCTTTGGGCTCCAGGCATTTTCTGTGGTGATAAGAAGTCTGCCCCATGTCTCTGTGGGTTCTAGGCATTTCCAGTGATGACACCATGGCTACCTCATGTCTCTATGGTTTCAAGTAATTTCTTGTCAGTTTACCAATTATGCCACCTGTGTTTGGGTTCCAGGCATTTCCTGTGATTACACCAACACTGTTTCATGTCTCTCTCAGTTCCATGCATTTCCTGTGGTGACACCAAAACTTCCCTATGTCTTTGTGGGTTCCAGGCACTTCCTGTGATTACACCAAGACTGTTTTATGTCTCTACAGGTTCCAGGTATTTTCTGTGGTGATATCAAGGCTGCCCCATGTCTCTATGGGTTCCATGTATTTTCTGTGGTGACACCAAGACTACCCCATGTCTCTATGGGTTCCATGTATTTCCTATGATGTCTCCAAGTCTGCCCCATATCTCTATGGGTTCCAGTCATTTTGTGTGTGGGCAGCAAGGCTGACCAATGTCTCTATGGTTTCCAGGCATTTCATGTGGTGAAGCAAAGCCTGCCCCATATCTCTAAGGGTTGCATGTTTCTATGTGGAGGTGATAATGCTGCCAGATGTCTCTATGGAATCCATGCATTTCCAGTAGTAGCTGCAAGACTGCCTCATATCAATGTGAATTCCATGCATTTCTGTGCTGTTACCAAGACTGCTCCATGTCTCTATGGGCTTCTGGCATTTCCTGACATTTTACTAATTCAGCCCAATGTCTCTGTGGATTCCAGGCATTTTCTGTGGAGACACCAATGCTGCCCCCTGTCTCCATGGATTCCAGGCAATACCATTGGTAAAACCAAAGCTGTCCTATGTCTGTATGGGTTCCAGGTTTTTCCTGTGGTGTCAACATGGCTGGCTCATGTCTCTATGGGTTTTATGTGTTTGCTCTGGTGGCTACAAGGCTGTCCCATATCTCTAAGGGCTCTAGGCATTTTCTGTGTGGTCAGCAAGGCTGCCCCATGTCTTGTTTGGTTCCAGGCATTTTCTGTTGTGACAGGAAGTCTGCTCCATGTCTATGTGGATTCTAGGCATTTGCTGTGATGACACTAAGACTGCCGCATGTCTCTTTGGGTTCCAGACATTTTCTGTAGTGGCACCAAGGCTGCCCCATGTCTGTATGGATTGCAGGCATTTCCTGTAATGACATGAAGACTGCCTCATGTCTCTAGGGATTCCAGGCATTTCCTGACATTTTACCAATTCTGTCCTATGTCTCTGTGGATTCCAGGCATTTGTCGTTGTAACACCAAGGCTGCCCTATGTCTCTATGGGTTCCAGGTTTTTCCTGTGGTGGCAACAAGGTTGGTCCATGTCTCCATGGGTTTCATGCATTTCCTCTGGGGGCTGCAAGGCTGCCCCATATCTTTATGGGTTCCAGGCATTTTGTCTGCTGACACCAAGACTGCTGCATGTCTGTTTGGGCTCATTTTCTGTGGTGGCACCAAGGCTGCCCCATGTATCTATGGATACCAGGCATTTTCTGTAGTGCCACCAAGGCTGCCTCATGTCTGCATGCATTCCAGGCATTTTGTGACATTTTACCATTTCTGTGCAAGTCTGTAAAGATTCCAGTTATTTCCTCAGGTAACACCAAGGGCCCACCATGTCTCTATCAATTCCAGTCATTTCCTGTGGTAATATCAAAGCTGCCCCATATCTCTATGGGTTCCAGGCATTTTCTGTGTGGTCAGCAAGGCTACCCCATGCTTCTTTGGGTTTTAGACATTTCCTGTGGTGACAAGTCTACCTCATGTCTGTATGGGTTCCAGGTATTTCCTGTGGTGACACCAAGACTGCTCCATGGTTCTATGGGTTCCAGCCATTTTTTGTGGTGGCACCAAGGCTGCCCCATGACTCTGTGGATTCCAGGCATTTTCTGTAGTGATACTAAGGCAGCCTCACGTCTGTGTGGATTCCAGGCATTTCCTGTCATTTTAGCAATTGTGCCCCATGCCTCTATAGATTACAGGCATTTCATATGGTGACACCAAGGCTTCCCCATGTCTCTATGGGCTCCAGGCTTTATTGTGGTGGCAACAAGTCTGCCCCATGCTTTATGGGTTTCAGGGATGTTCTGTGTGCTCAATATGGCTACACCATGTTTGTTGGTGTTCCAGACATTTCCTGTGGTGACAACAAGTCTGATTCATATCTCTGTGGGTTCTAGACATTTCCTGTGGGGACACCAAGACTGTTCCATGTCTCTGTGTGTTCGTTGCATTTTCTATGGTGGCACCAAGACTGTCCCATGACTCTATGGATTCCAGGCATTTCCTGTAGTTTTACCAATTCTGCCCCATGTCTGTATGGATTCCAGGCATTTCCTGTGGTGACACCAAGGCTGTCCCATGTCTCTATGGGCTCCAGGCTTTTTTGTGTTGTTGGCAACAAGGCAGCCCCATGTGTCTATGGGTTTTGAGCATTTCCTGTGGTGACAGCAGGTCTGCCCCATGTCTCTGTGGGTTCCAGGCATTTCCTGTGGTGACAGCAAGATTGCTCCATGTCTCTATGGATGCCAAACATTTTCTGTGGTGGCACCAGGGCTGCCTCATGACTTTATGGATTCCAGGCATTTCTTGTGATGATGGTCAGGTTGCCCCATATCTCTATAGGTTCCAGGCATTTCCTGTGATGACATCAAGGCTTCCTAATATTTCCATGGCTACCACACCTTTCCTGTGATGACACTCATGTTGTTCCATTTCTCTGTTGATTATGGGCATTTCCTTTGGCTGTACCATTGCTGCCCAGTTTCTCTGTAGGACTAGGCATTTGCTGTGGTTAAACAAGGCTGCCCCATGTCCTATGGGATCCATCCATATCATCTGGTGGCTCTAGGGCTGCCTCATATCTCTATGGGTTCCAGGCATTTCCTGTGATCACACCAAGGATGCCCCATGTCTCTATGGCTTCCAGAATTTTCCTGTGATGACATTCAGGTTGCCCAATGTCTCTGTTGATTACAGGCTTTTCCTTAGGTTGTACCAATGCTGTCCATTTTCTCTGTAAGCCTAGACATTTTGCTGTGGTGACATCAAGGTTGCTCTATATCTCTATGGGTTTCAACCTTTTCCTGTGGTGGCAACAAGGCTGTCCCATGTTTCTATGGGCTCCATGCATGTCCTGTGGTGGCTCCAAGGCTGCCCCATATCTCTGTGAGTTTCAGGCATGTTTTGTGCTGACACCAAGACTGCTCCGTTTCTCTATGGGTTCATTTCCTGTGGTGGCACCAGGGCTGTCCCATGTCTCCATGGATACCAGGCATTTCCTGTAGTGACATCAAGGATGCCTCATATCTCTATGGAATCCAGGCATTTTCTGACTTTTTACCAATTCTGCCCCATGTCTCTATGGATTCCAGGCATTTCCTGTGGTGACACGAAGGCTGCCCCATGTCTCTATGTATTCCAGGCATTTCCTGTGGTGACATGAAGGCTGCCCCATGTCTCTATGGGTTCCAGACATTTTCTCTGGTGACACCAAGGCTGCCCCATGACTCTATGGATTCCAAGGATTTCCTGTGGTGACACGAAGACTGCTCCATGTCTCTATGGGTTCATTTCCTGTGGTGACACGAAGGCTGCCCCATGTCTCTATGGGCTGCCCCATGTCTCTATGGATACCAGGCATTTCCTGTAGTGACACCAATGCTGCTTCATGTCTCTATGTATTCCAGGCATTTTTCTGATTATTTCCCAATTCTGCCCCATGTCTCTATGGCTTCCAGACTTTTCCTATGATGACACTCAGGTTGCCCCTTGTCTCTGTGGATTACCAGCATTTCCTTTGGTTGTAACTCTGCTGCCAGATTTCTCTGTAGGTCTAGGCATATCCTGTGGTGACTCCAAGGCTGCCCCATATCTCTATGGGTTCCAGGGTTTTCTTGTAGTGGAAGCAAGGCTGCCCCATTTCTCTATGGGTTCCATGCATTTTTTTCTGGTGGCTCCAAGACTGCCTCATGTCTCTATGGATGCCAGGCATTACCTGTAGTGACAGCAAGGCTATCTCACGTCTCTATGGATTCCAGGCATTTCCTGACATTTTACCAAATCTGCCTCATATCTCTATGGATTCCAGGCATTTCCTGTGGTGACACCAAGGCGGCCCCATGTGTCTATGGATTCCAGGCATTTCCTGTAGTGACAGCAAGGCTGCCTCATGTCTGTAGGGATTTCAGGCATTTGTTATCATTTTACCAATTCTGCCTCATGTCTCTATGGATTCCAGGCATTTCTTGTGGTGACACCAAGGCTGCACCATGTCTCTATGTATTCCAGGCTTTTCTGTTATTTTACCAATTCTGCCCCATGTCTCTTTGGATTCCAGGCATTTTCTGTGGTGACACGAGGTCTACCCCATGTGTCTATGGATTCCAGGCATTTCCTGTAGTGATAGCAAGGCTGCCTCATGTCTGTATGGATATTAGGCATTGCCTGTCATTTTACCAATTCTGCCCCATGTCTCTATGGATTCCAGGCATTTCTTGTGGTGACAGTAAGGCTGTGCTATGTCTATATGGGTTCCCTGCATTTCCTCTGGTGACTCCAAGGCTGATCCATATCTCTATGTGTGCAGGAATTTTCTGTGTGGTCAGCAAGGCTGCCCCATTTCTCATTCAGCTCCCATGCATTTCTTGTGGTGACAACAAGCCTGCCGTATGTCTTTATGGTTCTAGGCATTTCCTGTCGTTACTCCAAGACTGCTCCATGTCTGTGTAGGTTCCAGACATTTTCTGTGGTCACACCAAGGCTTCCCAATGTCTCTATGGATTCCAGGCATTTCATGTAGTGACACCAAGGCTGCTGCTTGTCTCTATGTATTCCAGCATTTTCTTTTGTTTTACCAATTCTAACTCATGTCTCTTTGGATTACAGACTTTTCCTGTGGTGACACCAAGGCTGTGCCATATCATTGTGGTTTCCAGGGATTTCCTGTGGTAGTACCAAGGCTGCCCTATATTTCTGTGGGTTTCAGGAATTTCCTGTATTGGTACCATTGCTGCCCAATATCTCTGTGGGTTCCAGGTATTTCCTGTGGTGGCTCCAAGGCTACCCAATATCTTGGTGAGTTCCAGACATTTGTTGTGGTGACAGCAGGTCTGCCCCATGTCTCTATGGGTTCCAGGTATTTTCTGTGGTGACACCAAGACTGCTCCATGTCTTTTTGGGTTCATTTCCTGTGGTGGCATGAAGGCTGCACCATGTCTCTATGGATACCAGGCATTTCCTGTCATTTTACCAATTCTGCCCCATGTCTATGTGGGTTTCCGGCTTTTTCTGTGGTGGCAACAAGGCTACCTCATGTCTGTGTGGGTTCCATGAATTTCCTCTGGTGGCTCCAAAGCTGCCCCATATCTCTATGGGTGCAGATATTTTCTCTTTGGTCAGCAAGGCTGCCCCTTTTCTCTATGGGTTCCGTACATTTTGTGTGGTTCCTCCTAGACTGCTCTGTGTCTGTATGGGTTACAGACATTTCCTGTGGTGACACAAAGGCTGTGCCATATCTGTGTGGTTTCCAGGTATTTCCTGTGGTGGTACCAAGGCTGCCCTTTGTTTCTGTGGGCTTCAGGAATTTCCTGTACTGGTACCATGGCTGCCCCGTGTCTCTATGTGTTTCAGGCATTTCCTGTGTGGGCATCAAGGCTACCCCATGTCTCTATGCATACCAGGCATTTCCTGTTGTGGTATCATGGCTGCCCCATGTCTCTATGTATTCCAGGCATTTCCTCTGGCAGTAGCAATGACTTTATAAAATAAGTCAAACATAATATTGTGCTTTGTCTGGGATGAAGTCAAACCTAAGGCTTTTGGGAGCAGATTAATTTTAACTACCAGTTCAGATAGTGCTACTGAATATTTTCTTATTCTGCTGTCTGGGAAATATGATACCAAATGGAAACACTTGGTAGCATGTTTTCTAAAAGCACAGCCGAGGGATTTTTTTTTTGGGGGGGCTTCTAGACTGTTATTGCTAAGGGTCTTAAAATATTGAATCCATTTAGGCAGTTAGACTCTACCATTTATAGTATGTTTAAAAATAGTGACCTTCTGCAACAAAACAATTTATTCTTCATATAGGTTATTACTATACAACTATATGTGGAAATGCCTATAGATAATTACGGTGGAAAGAAGAAGAATTTAGGAAATGGCAAAGAGGGCAGTCATTGAATTCTAGGAACAACTACAGAGACTTTAGGGCAAGTTCATCTGGAGTTCATACACGCTGAATTTGATATGAGAAGTGAGTTAAAACTGGAATTTGAAGAAATGTTGATAGTGACAAAGAAATTAGTGATCTAACATGGGGAGATGTTTGCAGGCTGGAAATTGTGGATTTATTAATTTAGATCAGAAGAGGTATAGTCAATACAAAAAAAGTTGATCAGTTGGGCTTATGGAGGGATAAAGCAAATGGACAGAAAAGTAATGATTAGATCTAAAGAGGCTTTATCAAAACAGAGCACGAAAGATTTAGAGATTAATATTTCCTCAGGTCAATGGAGGTAAATATGTGTTTTAAATAAATAGATATGTTACTAAAACTAGGAAATGCAAACATTTTGCTTGGTAGTATCTCCAGAAGTTTTATTATACCCCATATTGTTAGAGGTGCTGTTCACTAGAAATAGGAAATTGGAGCTATATCTTCTGAGACTGCCTGAAGTTGGTGGATTTTAAAAAAAGAGATTCAGGACTTAATCATTAAAGTTCCAGATTTATCAGTAGGAAGGTAAAAGGTCAAATATCCCTCTTCTAGCAAGTAGCTGGTCACTACTGAATTGCTATTCCCAATAATGTAGTCAACTAAGGGGTGCTTAATATATAATGACTTTGAGGTGAGGAACCATTAACAGCTTACCTGGTTGAAAAGTAGCAAACAATATTATGTCAATATTGTTTGTTATTTTATTATTGCTGTAGTGTACTATAATATGTTTGTTAATAAAGATGGTTTAAAAGATATAATTCTGATAAATTCTAAACCTGTTTTGAAAAGAAAGTTCAGTTTTACATGTTATTGTTACTGTTGTCACAAAATTTCCCTTTATAGTAGTCATTTTGTTTTAAATTTGCTAATAAATCAATCACCTTTGGTTACTTATTTCCTGGACTATCAGACATCACTTTCTAAAACTTTCGACTGTTATTGGACAGTCTCACTTTCAGTATTACTTCCAACCTTCATATGGCATATTGTTATAGTTTATTTTTAATTAGCTTTGTATTGCTTCGCATTCATTATCTGGAGGCATTTCCTCATATAGTTGTATAGTAAATATGTCAGTGCATTTTTATTAAACTGGCTATTTTTTCCATGTCTGTTTTTCACTAAGGCATAGTCCATTACAAACCCTCCTCTTTTTGAACTGTTTCTAAAGGTGTTATACAGAATATTGCTACCATTTAAAATTGGCAAATTTATTTTTCTATTAATTTTAATATTTAATTTTCAATTGTATGAGGAGTCAATCACAGTAGTTGCTAGTCTAACTTCCCTGGGTAGTTTTATTCCACAGTCTGTCCATTCTGACTTCAAATATTCTACACTTTAGCCTAATGTTTCCACTGGACATAGATACGGATTCAAATTATACCATAGTATCTCTTGCAGAAAAGAAAAGGTACAAATTTTCCCATAACTGCTGATAGAAAGTAAATAATACAAAAAACTATAAATAAGGGTGGGGGATTCCATTTCATATTATATGACCATGGTAAAAGAACGCTTTGTAGTTAAACTGAATGAATGATGGTTAATAATTAGAGAATTAATGTCTGCACAGGTTGACTCAAAAGAATATGAACAAAGGGACACATGGAATATTGCTCCTTAAAGGGAGATGAAGTGTAATAAAATTATTGATATATGCACCTCACAGCTTGTTTATTCTTGTTTATCAGTTGCATTAAAAAATCCTCATGTTGTGCTTTGTGAAAAAATAAACAAGCTGAACAGTTTTCTGGCAATGTAAATTATGTTCAGTGCTTTCCTGAGATAAGGTCCAGTAGCCAAGCTCCAGCTGCATTTGATGAACAAAATAAGATCTGATGCTCTGAAAGTCTGTTTTTATTATAGAAATGTATTCACGGTTTATGATTAGTTTATAGCTCAAGCACAAGAAAGCCATTGGTCAGGGACAAATCAGAATGAAAATCCAAAAAAAGTGGCATTTCATGTATTATGCATTAATTGAATTCTGAATTATATTATACTTGTCAATAGACAGTTTTATTACTGTCTATAGAAACCCTAACTAAAATTTAAACTGAAAGATTCTTAGAGGATTTGTTAGGTATTTTAACATGGATTTTTAAGTACCTATAACTGTGTGTACTGCATGTAGTATGTCTTATTTGGTATAATGGACTCTCCACTATTGAATTTGTCCTCCCTTGTACTGTTTGTTTATATGCCTATAAAAAGCAATGTCTGCATGGTGATACCTGCAGTACACATTCCAGAGACAATGTCTCCTGCTTTTGTCTGTAGATCGGACTGCTGAAACACATGTGCTGCAAACGGCAGTGATCTGTGCTGCTAACAGACATGACAGTGTATAAATTGGTGAAGAGTTAACTTATTTTAATAATTAGACAGACATATAAATGATTTATAAAGTTATTGTACTATCTAACATAACCACAGGTTGTTTTTCTACAGTGTAAAAGAAAAAAATTGGAACAAAAGATTGCAGTCAAGCAAAAACTATAAAGATGACTAGTTTTCTGTGCAGCTGTAAAAGTGATTGTAAAGGGATTTGTAAAGGGTTTTTGTGAATGACTTTGCATAGGCAATGGTGTTTCCTGAGTTTAGGGGCTTGACATTTTGCAAGGAGTCACTTAAAAGTAGGAAGTTTGCCTTGGAATAATTGCTAAACATTTCAGAGTTACCTGGTTTCCCATGTTTATATTTTGAAGAAGATAGTGTTATGGTCTGACTTGACCAGTAAGTATATTACACTCTTTTGGGGGTTACAAAATTCTCCCCATGTTGGTGAGGACTAGGTCAAGGATGTTGGCACCTCTCATGGGTATACAGACTAGCTAGTTCAAGGCATGTGTTTGGATGAAATCTGGGAATCTTTATGCCTGCAAGTTTGAGGTCATGGATGATTCCTAGTTTATAGTGCGGTAGTTGAAGTCACCCATGAGTATGGTCCTGGGTTGAATGGAGAGTGAGTTAAGTTCATTTAAGTAAGTGGTATGGGTTTCTTGGGTCAAAGAACAAATCTCACAAAGATATGCTGAGAGACTTTGGTTATGATGAGTTATCATACTGCTTAACCAGCCTTGAGGTGTGATTGCTTTTGATGTCACTTTAGATACCTCCACCTTTTGACCCTTTCTGTGTAGTAGCTGGTCTAAATGTGTGGAAAGCATTATAGCTCTGCACTGCGGGTGTCCTCTCCACAAATTTAAATAGTGTCTGAGTAACTACACAGATGTCTATATTCTCCAAGGTTAGGAGAACTTACAGGGTGTTGATTTTTTTTGTTTGTTTGTTTAGACACCTGGCATTGAGCAGTATCACCCTTAGATTATTCTGGGTTGGTTTAGCTAGGTTAGATGGTTTATCAGGTTAGCACTGTCTAAAAAAACTGGAGGGGACAGGTGCAGACCATCCCAGGTGAAGAATCATAATCTGTCAACTGTATCCTCCCAGGCAGACAAGTATTGTAACCCCTAAGAATGGCGCCAAAAACTAACACAATTATTTAAATCAATCATTTTGTGTTTGTATTTTGGCATCATCCTTGAAGAACGGAGAATGCTGTTCACTGGTAGGCTTATATCAGCCTGGGATGCATAGGTTCATAGGTGCATACTAGGCTAATGGCCTTGGAGCCTTTAGAAACCTAGCTCATAGAAGTGCCCTGGCATCGTGCCACCCGACATTAGTTCCCAGTGCCTCTATCAAGTAGAACCACTGGAGTGATCCCCAGGGTGAACTTTCTATTTCCCATCCACTCATCAAGATTTCTCTTAGCATGGGCAGTCTCTGGGTTATGAACCTGTCCCTCCAGCATGTTCTCTTGATTGTGGTAATGAGATTGAGGTCTCTGGAGCTTGTGGTGTGGAGGGATTGGGATTTCTTTAGATGTAGCATTTCTAACAAAGCTGGGTCAGACATGGCTTTTGTAAGTCAAGCAGAGATTGCCTCTTAGTAAACAATATGAGACAGAGAATAGCTGGAGTTTTTGAGTCTGTCCATGTAGGATATGTGTTTAAGGCCTAGGATCCTCTTTGTGAAATACTTTTGTGGCCTTTCCAGCTGTTGCATATGACTAGTGAGGTACATATCAAATGGGGCATTATACTCAATGACTGGCCTAATGAGGGAAGAGTAGAGTGAGATGATGACCTCTTTCTTCCTGGATGTAAATCCTTGGTAATGAGGTGTGCCACATAGAAGGTCTTTCTGACCACAGTGGCAATGTGGTGGTCGAAGGAGAGGTTGCTGACAACCTGTGTCCCCAGATCTCTTATAACACCTTCAGTGTTCAGTGGGCTCCCATCGATGTGGTAATTAGTGGAAACTGAGTTTTTCCCAAAGAGGATGATGACACATTTTTTGGCATTAAGCTTAAGGCCATGGTTTTGACACCAGTCATTGGTCTCAGTGAGGCCTTTCTGTAGGATGCCTACATCACTTGGGGAGTTAATAATGGCTCCCAGCTTGCAGTCATCTGCGAACTTGGTCAACTAGAGTCCCTCCGTGTTGGCCTGGACTTCTGAGAAGTAGAAGACAAACAGGAGAGGACCCAGGACCAATTCCTGTGGGACTCCATTTGTGACTGGTTGGCAGTCTGACTTGGAGTCCACTACTTTCACACTGTGGGTTCTATCTGTAAGCCAATTTGCAACCCACCTAGTGATATAGGGGTTGATGCCTAGTTTGGTGAGTTTATCAATAATTCCTGAGTGGGGAATGATATCAAAGGCCTTGGCCAGATCGAGGTAGGCTGTATGAACTGCCTTGCCCTCATCCTCAGCTCTGGTGACTGACTCAAAGAGGTCAACCAGGTTGAGCAGGCGTGATCTACCTTTCATAAAACCAAATTGAGTGGGATCTAGAGTTTGGAGAGTCCCTATGCCCTTATTAATTAGGTCTATGATGATGCGCTCCATAGCTTTACATATCAGACTCGTCAGGCTAATGGGACGATAATTCCCAGGGTCTGTAGTTGCTCCCCCTTTAGGAAGAGGGATGACTGTAGCAGTGAGCCATTTGGTAGGGACAAAGCCTGAGGTGAGGCTGTGATTGAACAGGGCACACAGATGTGGTGCCAGTTCACTTTGTAGTTCATGTAGAACACATCCAGGGATATTGTCAAGTTCCATGGAAGCTGTATTCTTGGCCTTGGACAATGCAGCTTTAACCTGTGCTGCAGTAATGCTGGGTGCCTTGCATTCTTCCGGTATTGTGATTGACCCTTTAGGGGGGAGAGAGGGGTAAAACTGGCACTGAATCTGTTGGCCAGTATGATGGCAATAGCTGTTGGCTCAGTATAGGAGGTACCATTGTGCAGTAACTCAGAGCAAACCTGAGTATTGCCATGAAGATTCTTGATATAACTATAGAAGGCTTTGTGGTTGTTTTTACTGTCTGCTGCAATTCTGCCTTCATATCTGGCTTTAGAGGTTTTGATGAGGGATCTCAACTTTATGTTGAGGCTAATAAGGGAGTTTTCCAGTCTTGGGACTTCACCTTTTTCTGCAACAGTTTCTTCCTTCTATTGTAGAATTTATTAAAGACAAGGGACCACCAGATTGGCTTCCTTTTTTGGAGGAGAGGGTCTTGGTTCTGTTGGGTATGGCTAGTTCCATGCATTTATGTACGTGTTTGTACAGTGCATTGGTGCATGATTCGGCAGTCATGCATCTATTTTCCATTGACATGAGTGCCGTGAAGTTAACCACCTCTGTTTTTAGGAGGCCAAAGTCAGCTTTGGAGAAGTTATTCATGGTGGTTACCTTTGCGGGGGGTGTGGGTGAGATGTGGATTTCCATGATGATTAGTTTGTGGTCGGATCTAACCAGGGAGGAATTGACTATTGTTGTAGAGTAATGGTTGCCCATGTTAGTAAAAACCAGGTCATGGATGTTGCTTCCTGTAGTGGAGATAAGAATGAGCTAGTCCAAGGCATTGGAATTGATGAATTCCAGGAAGCGTTGGGCCAGTGCATTGGTGCATGAGTAGTTTTCTCAGTTGATGGCAAGGTAGTTGAAGTCACCTAGTATGAGAGTGTTGGGTTGGATCCTAATAGTTTCCAAGGTGCTTAGAAACATGGAGTGAGTCTTGGGACATGGTTGGGGACCTATAGCAGGCTGCAACCTAAATTGCCATTATACCCAATGTTAGTTGTACCTGAAGTATCTCAGATTTGTTATGCTGGGCAACTAGTCTGGAGGTGTGCATATCCTTTATGAATATGTAGACACCATTGCCTTTGGAGCTTCAGTCCATGTTCTGGGACCAAAAGGTATGGAATGAGTTATAGCCTGGTAGTGCATGGGTGCTTTCTGCTGCTTTAAACCTGGTCTGCGTTACAGCACAAATGTCGATGTTCTCTATTTTGAGGAGTGCTTCAAGCAAGTGCATCTTGAGATTTAGACTTCTAGCATTGAGGAGCATGACCTTCAGATTGCATTTATTTATAGCTGTTATGGTGGTAATTTGGTCTTTGGAATATCATTTGCCTAAAAAAGGCACTATAGGGGTGGCAAGAGCCATAGCCAGTATCTGGAAACCCAGAGGTGACAGATGCAGGCCATCTCTGGCAAAGCATTAAGGTTTGTCAATCATGTCATCCCAAACAGACAGATACTGGATCCCCTTAGAATGACACCAGAAACTTAGCCAGTTGGTAAAGTCAATCATTTTCTGCTTGTACTGCGGTATAATTCTGGGTGATGGTAGGATGCTGCTCAGGGCTAGTGTTATACCTGCCTAGGTCACATAATCTGAGAGCTCCTCCATGTCTCTTTTCATGTAGTCCAGGGAGGTGCATCTCAGGTCATTCACACCCACATGGACAGTGACAGACTCATACTTGTACTTGTTGTGAAGTGACCTGATTGCATGTGCTATGTGTCGGATTCTGGCATCTGATAGACAGTTGACTGTTACCTTCTTCTTATTCAACCTAGTGAGTGGGCAGGGCCAGTGTTAGCATTTTGGGGGCCCCAACAAATGTCAAGTTTGGGGGGGCCCCCAGGCACTTCTGTTGAAGTATCACCATGTCACTGCTACCCCCTCCCCAAAAGCAGCCTTTTTATTCATGCTGCAAACTTTTAGGAGTAGTATGTACAGACTAACCTGCAGCTGCATTGCTGTTACAGTACAACAGGCCTATGTACCACACTATATTCACCCATCTAACTGAGGGATGTTCACAGTTACTGGCATTTTTTTGTTACAACAATGATACATAATAGCAACTCTATGTATAGGTCTAGACTTAGGTGAAATGCTGTCTATATGCTCTAAAATGCATTTCAGTTTTTTTTTCTTTTTACATAACCTTTTTATCCAATGATGGCTTGAACAAAAATTATGATTAAGGAAAGAAATTCTGTGTTGCTGTTCAGCTTAAGTTTTCTTTGGATCCTTTCAGCACACCTTTCCTGACCAAGACAACACAGTAATAACCATTTAGGAAACGACTCAGGTAAGCCAGGGCCCAAGAAGCCATACGGTTATAGCTGTTCTGGGATGCACTTTAGAGCATTTTCCTACCTTTTAATCGAATGGTGTCCTAAACAAAACATGATTAAGAAAAGAATATCAGTCTTTTCTTTTTCTTTCAAGGATGACATAAGATGAGCCGAAGGCTTAATATTCAAAGATGACAAAATAGTAGCTCACAACAAACTAACACTAACCATCTCCCCACACCAATAAAATATAGTGCCTGCCTATACTTCCCTCTGTTGTTAGACTGGGATGAAAGCAGAGGTTCAAACTGCCACAGTCATGTGTTTCAAGTGAGTGCTGACATACATATACATAGCATGCCTCCTCACTCCTCAACCCAAACTGTCAAAGGCAGCTACCTGTATACATGCATGAAGTGTGATTGTGAGGAAAGTGAAAAGAATAACAATTACAGTCATGTATTCATCTTTATTGCTCCTAGACAGTACACACTGCCCCTACACAAGCTATAGTAACCTTCTTTGTACACTCTGTGGTCTGTGAGAAAAGTATACATCACACTGTCATCAGCCCAAACAAAAGCTGTAATGACCTAAAGGGCACACCTCTATGGTTAGACTGTAATGAAAATTAAAGAAGTAATCCCCCCATAATATACTGCAGCTTTCTATACACACACATCTCAGCAGGGCTGATTTTGGAATGGGTGCAGTTGAGAGCAGAGGAAATTATCAGCTTTATCCTAACATGGTCAGCCCTGTTCAGGTTAAACAGCATAATAAGGAAATGAATACATTTTCCCTTATTTTTCCTATCCATCAGCTGCTTTTGTGGGGCCCCTATATAGTCAAGGAAGATTAAGGGGCCCCCTTCCAGCCACAGGTATTGCAGGTATCTAAAGCTGGCTGGATTGTTGGTTTTAGTGGAGAATGTCCACCAAGCAGAGTTTAACTAAGCCAGATGCACTATGTCAGTGGTAAAATATTTAATGGGATTGTGAAACCCGTTAATTGATAAAACATTATTACTGTAACCAGAGATATCTTTGAATTTTAAAGGAGATATAAATAAGAGTTATTACTCACTTGATTTAAGTACACAAGATTACTGTACTTGTTTTGTTAGTTTGACAGATATGTTACAGAATATCAAAATAAGATATTTTGCTGGGGTTGGGGGCCCCCCAAGACCAGGACCCCCCAAACTTTTCAGGGTTCATGGCTTGCCTAAAGGCTATGTGAGTGGGACATCACAGTGCCCTCACTATTGATTGAGTCAGTGATGATTGTTCAGCAAGCTGTTTTGTTGTTGGGGGGGGGGAGGGCTTGCACACTGTTTAATTGCATTTCTGCCTTGGAGGTTTCTGCTGTTTGGGTAGATTTATATTGAGAGCCTCCGCGAAGGTGGGTGTGTGGTTTGCATTTTTATGTGAGAATTGTGCTGGTGGATATTCTGGAGGGCTATGTGTTGCATGTGGTGTGGTGCAGGTGTTGACCTTCTCCTCTTGACCAGCTATTCTGGTCTTGGCTTGAGAGTGCATGGCTTCCAATTTGGATATATAAGTGCATCTCTCACAAGTCTGAGTATTGGGACGTAAGAGGAGAGGGTTTTCTGTGTACATGAGGGAGTTGCTACACTGCCTCAGAATGCCCAGGTTCATCAGGTTAATAAGCACAGGGAACTGACCTTTAGACATGCCAGAAGTGGTCATTATAACTAAGTACTGGAGCTGTTTCTTTATATAGTCCTTTTACAGGAAAAATGTCACTTAAGGTGTCTGAGTCTGTATAGAGCACTGCCAAGCACTTGAGGGGAAACTAATACATAGACCCTGAAAATTTAAGGATGAAGTATTTAGGCAGATAGTCTGAAGTTAGAAAGAAATCAAGCAGTACTTACTGAAAAATAAAGAATTAGTTTGTCAAGAATGATGACAAGAGGGGAGTCGCATGAATGGCTACTGCCTGGCTACTACTAATGCTGGTCTCAGCACAGCTTCACTCTGCTGGGATACAATACTCCTTTGCTTCTTCTCTCACCAGAAGCAAAATGTTAGCACCAATCCAAAGAAGAGAAGCAGGCCACGGCCTGTTTGGTGATCCACAGTCTTGTCCCAGATGATGCAAGGGTCTGCAGGCTTGTAGCCTTTTTCTGGTAGACACCTCGAATAGCAACCAGACCATTCAGGTATGTTAAGCACAGACACTCACTCTCCAACAAGAAAGAGTCAGGAATCAATGCACTCTGCTCCTACTCTCACCAGGATCAGAATATAAGCACAGATTCCAAGCTGTCACCTATAAAGCAGTTATTAAGCTTTCTGGTGATCAGCATTCTCTAGGAAATAATGTAACTGCCCTCCTTCTCTCACCAAGAGAAAACAGAAGCACTAATCCAAGAGTTCCATCATGTCTCTTTTCATATAGTCCAGGGAGGTATGTTTCAGGTTATTTACTCCCACAATGGACTATGACTGACTTATTCTGGTACTTGTTGTTCAATTGCCTGAGTGCATGCATGATATGGTAGATCCTGGTCCCTAACAGACAAATGACCATAACCCTCTCCTTGCTCACCCTGGTGAGTGGCATATAAGTGTGCCTCACAATGGAGTCTGCTATGACCTGAATGTTGGATTGTGTGGTGGTCTGCCTTATGGGCTTAGATGTAGCAGAACTGGGAGTTGAGGCTGACTGTGCCATGGAAGGTGTTACTTTTAATGTGGTTTTTAGGCTGCTGAGGGTACTTACTGCATCTGTAAGGTCTATGGGGTTTCAGTTTGGGAAAATGACTTTGAAGAGCCTCAGCTTGACTGCGGTGGTGGTGTTGCAGTAGCATTGTCACCTCACAGTAAGATGTTGTCCTGTTAGATTCTCAGCTAGAGCATCTTCTATGTGGAGACATGCATGAATGCACATACCTTCGTTGAAGGCTGTGCGTCAGGGCCAGCAACTCGGCATGTAAAAATCTACTGCCAATCATTAGCGGACCGGAGCTCTGCTGTGGCGACCCCTAACTGGGAAAAGCCGAAAGACAGCACACACACTTTGAAGAGCCTCAGCTTATGTGGATGTATGTGTTTGCCCTGCAGTGTGCCTGCACTGTATGTGTGTGTGTGTGTGTGTGTGTGTGTGTGTGTGTGTGTGTGTGTGTGTGTGTGTGTGTGTGTGTGTGTTTGTGAGAGTGAGTGTAGTGTTGTGGGTTTCACACTTCTTTAGTATTGTCTCCAGAGACAGTGTATAAGTGCATCTCTCACATACTGTATCTGATTGATTGAGAACTAGGTGGTTGTCAGAAAACATAAGACAATTTCTGCATTGTCTCAGTATGTCCATTTCTACCAAGTTGGCTACAGAGACAGTAAGAAAGTGCATATCTGTGGTTTAAGGTATAAATATGGTGGGTTACAGCAGGGGTATTACCAAGGGATTTTATGCTCCTATTTATGTAACCACTAATAGGAAGAACAGTTTTACTAGAGTGCTTGTTGGGTAAGAAGTGTAGTCTTAATTTGATCGCGTGGAGTAGTACCCCTCTTCCTGCAAACCAGGTACTGGTTCAACAAATATAAGGTCAATAACTCAGTTTTTAGAGGGGAAATTGAGATTCTTAACACCTGCCTCTATACAGGACATGGCAACCAAGCAAAATAGCAATCTGGCCAATCATAACAAGCACATTCTAATGTTTCCTCAATGATTTCCAGCACTGAAGAGACCAGACTGTGTTCTACTCACATCAGAAGGCAGACATTTCTATCTCTGAACTATTAAAATGAGGCCCAAAGTACAGTAAATAACCAAGTTACACAGCAAACCAAACGGCCATTTCTTAAGAGTCAGGCAGAAGTGCAGAAACTCAACAGTTGACTATAGTGGCAAAAATAAAGGCACTATAAAAATAGATAAAAATGTAAAACTCTACAAGTAATACACAAATATAAAAACAGCACTAATATATTTAAAACAGAGTGCAACACAGCAATGGGATGTAATTATTTAGCTATGGATGACCCTGGCTTTATCAGAAAACCTCAACAATTAGTGGTGTGGTTGACCAGCATTTTCAGTAAACACAGTGGCCACTCAGAACCCAGCAGCAATCAGTGCCCCTCTTCTACTTTCACCAGGAGCAAAGTAGTGATTACCAGTAATTGGTAATCACTAGTAAGGTTATGCTGTACTGTCCCTCTGCGACGTCTCTCACCAGGTACAAAACAGAAGCACTAAGCCCAATCAGATTCCTAAAAAGAAGTTTCCAGGTTCTTCAATGATAAGTAGTTTAGTCCCAGATGTTACAGTTTTTTAAAGTAGGCTAGAAAGAAGGGATTAACAACACTCTGAATATTGCAGTGGGGCCTAACAAAGTTCAGTGATATGAAACAGTTGCTAACTCAGGCTTAAGGAGTCCAAGGGGAGGGCCTTCTCAGTTTGATTTTTCAGTCTCCAGTAGCACAGGCAGATGAGTTCACACTGGAGAGAAGCTTTTAAAGCTAAATTAGCAAGGGGAGATGGCAAGCCACCAAGTTTAAAAAGCATAACAGGTACTGGACGAGTGGGTGGAAAAATCTTCAGGCGAACATATGTCTCAAAGCACAAAATAAAAGTAGACAATAAAATGCATAAACCAGACAGACAATGCAAAAAACAGTAATAAATGGCTAAATCAGTCAACGTAAGTGTAGACACAAAAAAAGAAATGAAATTACTCCCCCCTGGCTTATTTTCTGATTTCAAAACTCCAAAACCAATGGCTACCTGAATGATGACCTCTTCTAGAGGGGGCTGATGAATAGCCGGCAGCAGGGGCAGAAAAAAAAAGTAATTACCCATCTGCTTCTTATAATTACCAAACATGTTGCATGTGGTAAGGTAATTGTGAGGACTGTAAGTGCAGTCTTGTTTATGTGTGAGACTATAATTGCGAATGTAGAAGGGTGGAAGGGGTGGTAAAGCCCTCCTGCAGAAAGGCTTCATTCACCTCATGAAGGAGTGCCTGTTGTGTTTTATGGCATATAGATTACACTATCAGAGTTGAGTGAGAGCAATATAGGAACTGAAAAAAACTTCATTTTACACTTTTCTGTTCATTATATACTGTGATCATGTTTTTGGTGTTTAAGCTGGTCTTGTAAGTAAAAAGCAGCACAAGTTTTATACGCTGCATAAAACTCCTTGTGAAAGGGAAAGGCATTTAGGTGCCTGAGAGTACAGAAGAAGGCTGTAAACCTTTGGCGATAAGCATTTTACTTTGTACTGTTTAACAGACATAACATGATAAGGTAGTTATTAATTATTTTTTCAACAATTTTTCAGGTCCATACCCATAGGATTTAACTGAGATTTGCTATTACAAATGAAGCAGAACATCAGTTTGTTATTAAAAGCACTTCAGCATTGGCAGTAATTTTGCATCTTCTTCACATTACTCAGTATTTTAAGTCATTACTGGTAATGCAGCTTACCTTTTCTCTATTAAGCCCTTGCTTGTTGTGCATCAAATCAAAGTCAAAAGCAAAAACATCAGCAAACACATTTTCTTAACACAGTACTTGCATTTATAATGCACATGTACCTGTACCATCACACCTTCATAAACATAAAACTTAGTGGTGGCATCTACCAAAACTCAAGCTAAACTTGTATTCAGGCACCAGATCGCATATCTCCAACAGTTGATCACTACCAGCTCACTCACAGTCTTTCCCTAACCTTCAGATATACCATACCAGCTTAAAAAGTATTAATAACAAACTCCCTTAAGTGTATGCATGGATAGTACAACACATTCCAGACATCTTAGTTGCCACAGAAACCTTGATCTACCAGGAAACAAAAATGGAAGAAGTTGCCCAGCTAGGCTATTAGATGACAAGATTAGACAGAGCCAACAAAAAAGCTGACGGCATTGCTATTTTCTAGAAGAAAACACACTAGATATATCCTTTCCCCCACACCCCGCCAGCTTTCTGTAACTCAGAAATCCTACTAACCATGCTAAAATTAAGTGCTCACAAGACACCAAGACAGTCACAATCATAGATATGTGTTACATATATACATATATATATATATATATATATATATATATATATATATATATAGTTCCCTATCAGAAGCCTGAAACACTATAAGCTTGAAAATCAAAATCCTGAAACCAAAAGCCTGAAAATTCAAAATCCCGAAAACCCAAAATCCTGAAACTCAAAATCCTGAAAACACAAATAATGCTAATATGTCACTATAAAGACACTAATATCTACCAACTGACCCTGACCCTAACCCTAACCCTAAGGTCCGTCACTATCGACACTCACCTGACCTGCGCCTAACCCTAACTCACTTAAACCGCCCCTAACCCCAATATTTGTCACTATTGCATACATGCCTAACCTGCCTAACCTAACTCACTTAAACTGCCCCTAACCCCAATATTTGTCACTATTGCATACATGCCTAACCTGCGCCTAACCCTAACTCACTTAAACCGCTAACCCTAACATAAAACCAACCGCACACTTACCTGAACCCAACGGTGACCTAACACCACAGGGCTAACAATAGCAAAGCCACAATGACGTCAGTATGTCCATTTTGTGTTTTCAGGATTTTGAGTTTCAGGATTTTGGGTTTCGATTTTGAATTTTCAGGCTTTTGGTTTCAGGATTTTGATTTTCAAGCTTATAGTGTTTCAGGCTTCTGATAGGGAACCATATATATATATATATATATATATATATAAATATATATAGATCTATTTTTTCTTATCGAAAGCTCATCCTTTCGAAAAGAAAAAGTACGAGCCCAATTACATGAAAGTGCACTTAAACAAAGCTACTTCATACTACTTCATACAAGATTTTACAGCTGGAACAACTGCATAGACTTACAATTATTGATCTAAATACTTCACTGCATATACCTGTCTTGTAATTACATTTGTTTTTTCATAAGAAACATAACTGTTGTTTTTGAGAGGAGTGTCTGAATTCGCTTGTTAATATAAATGTACTGTGATGGAGCTTTTCTCCCCAGGCATCTGCTGAAATGAGGTCTGCCCAATTGGACTTTCTCAGTCAACAAAGAGAAATAAATCAATAAATAAATAATATTCATAGGTTCATAGGTAGGTACTAGGCTATTGGCCCTAGGGCATATATAACCCTAGACAAAAAGGTACCCTGGCTTTTGCCACCAAAGAAAATTATTTTCCTGTGCCCCTGTTGAGCAGAGCCACAGAGGTGACCCCGGGGTGAATTTCCTATTTCCCATCCAATCATCAAGATTTTTCTTGAAGAGTGCTAATGAGGATCTTTGTTTGATATAGATAGGTAGTTTGTTGCAGAGTATGGGAAGTCTCTGGGACAGGAATCTATCCCTCTAGCTTGTTCTGTTTATTGTGGTGACAAGGTTTAGGGTTCTAGAGCATGTAGCTCGGAGGGATTGGGATTTCTTTAAGTGGAGCATGCCCAACAGCTCTTGGTTTGACATAGCTTTGTATGTTAGGCAGAGATCGCCTCTGAGTAGGCAATATGTGATGGAGTAAAGCTGGAGTTTTTTTAGATGGTCTGCGTAGGGCATCTGTTTGAGACCGGTAATCCTCTTTGTGAAGTATTTCTGCAGCCTTTCCAGTTGTTGTTGATGTCTTGTGAGGTACATACCAAAAGGTACTGTTGTACTCTATAATGGGGCTAATGAGTGATGAGTAGAGGGGAACAATGACCTCTTTTTTCCTGGATGAGAAACCTTTTGTGATGAGGTGTGCCACGTAGAAGGATTTCCTGACTACTGTGGCAATGTGATTATCAAAGGATAGACTGCTGTCCACCTGTGTCCCAAGGTCTCTTATCACTCTTTCGGTGTTAAGTAGACTACCACCTATGTGGTAGCTCATGGGTACAGAGTTTTTATCAAAGGGGATGACAATGCATTTTTTGGCATTGAGCTTGTGGCCATGGCTTTGACACCAGGCATCTGTCTCAGTGAGTCCATTTTGTAGGATGTCCACATCATTAGGAGTTTAGATTCTGGCTCCTAGTTTGCAGTCATATGCGAACTTCATTAGCCAAAGACCTTCTGTGTTAGCCTGTACTTCAGAAAAGTAGATACCGAACAGGTGAGGACCCAGGACTGAACCCTGTGGTACTCCATTTGTCACTGGTCTGAAGTCGGATTTGGAGTCTGCTACTTTCACAGTAGTATACTTAATAAGTATAGTAGTGATGCGTGCTTGTTATTGGTATTTAAATTGTGTAAGGACATTAAATATAATGCAATTTGTTTTTCGTGTGTAAGTAAATGTATGTATAATTGTTGATGTATCTAACTTAATGTCTTTTCATATATATTACTGAATGTCTGTTTAAAATTGTTGCAGTATGTTGTGGTGTTTCTCCCCAGGGCTACCTTGAAAGGGGATTTTTGACTAAACCCAGTCAGACAAACCCAGGAAACAAAAGCAAAATAAATAAGTAAATAAAATAAAGTAAACCTCTTCTTGACATAAAACACATACTAACTACACAAAAAAGCAGCAGGAATATCCAAGGACGTTGCTGAAATGAAAACAAGGTACACCTTAGTGCTTCAGGAACACCCTCTCTTCAACAGGCAACATCTAAACAAGGGACCTGTGCCTATAAATTGACTGAAAGGTAGTCATTCCCCAAATGGTCAGATCATACCTGCTGACTAATACACTGACTGAAAAAATATAATAGTTGTTTTTGCAGAAGTCCAGCAACCACTACACCCCCATGTGGGGATGCTCAACGCTTCCCCATCCCTACAAATGTGCATATACTAGCAACAGGATTGAGGAACCTCAGAGGTAAGGGAAAACCATTACCCTCAAGGTTCAGTGATCTCAGAGCTTACATTTCCGAGCCATTTGACTAGTTACTGTAATTAATAATGTTATATCAGTGTATCAGGACTTGATTCAGTATTAATCAATGTAAAGCTATGATCCACTAATGCATTCATCATATTTATACCATTCAGAACAATAAATTAACTGAGCAACACTTAATATTAATCATCTTATTTAAGCCATGTTGTTTAAAATAATCCCATTAGAAATAAAGTATAATGCTCTGACTTCTAAAAGAGTTTGTCTGATCAATTTTAAACCTTCGGAACCGTAATTTTTGACTAAACCTTGAAAAAAAACCTTCCCCACTATCACACACCCTGCATCTCCATTTTTAACTGACACTCAGCTGACCTCAGTATAGCTACTGTTAATGCTGGCAGTGGTATAAATATACTTAGGCAGCTACGAGTATAGCTTTCCTCTGATTCCACTAACCTTTTAGCTGTTTCAAACTTTTGGGTCAGAGAAAAGACTCCTATTTATGCAGCCACTTCCTCAGATATCCCTGTCTGTTCTCCTATAGACCTGGAGCCAGAACTGGTGACAGAACTCTATTTCTCTTAAGAGACAATTCTTAAGATTCCGTCAATACGTATCTTATCACAAGATATCTTCCCTCTCCAGCTGATCAGAAAATAAAATTGCAGACCTCCTGCAGGACATTCCGAAACACTCGTGATTATGTGCTAAGTGATAATATTCCCATCCTGTATTGATTTTAATATCAACTTCCTCACCTTCTCATTTATTGACATCCTCAACACTATCATCATTCAGGGTCTCAGACATGTACAGGCGCTTACCAGACCTGACTTCAGCACAGAAATCACTCCCTTTTTTACCTCATTCAGGCTAATAAGTCCAAAAGCATTTTTGGATATCTCTGTCCTTCCCTCCACCATAATCAGCTATTACACCATTACATTTACATTAAAATTCTTTAATAAAACCCACTCCCACACTGCTCACTTTCCAAGCAGGACCCTAATCAAGCAAATAAACAAAACAAACTGAGTTCTCACAAACCTATTGTGATCACCTTCTTTCAGAACAAAATCCTGATATACTAACCATGCCCTTACCAAAACTTGTTTGTACTTACAAAGTAAATTATTTCCCAAAATTACTAGATTATTTTATTGGTTCAATAAAGAATTTAAAAATTGAGTACAAAGGATTAGTCCAGAGAAAATCACTTTAGCTAGCAGATCTAGGAGACTCTCTCTGTACCCTACCTGTGGGAGGGATGAAGACACCTTTTTGAAGTTTCCAGTAGTTTATTCAGTTAAGTAGGAAGATGGATGAGTGTTCTTGTTCTAATTCAGTACATTCAACTGGTCAGTTATTTAAAGGCAGTTACAGACAATGGTGGAAGGGTCCAGGGGAGCTGATTGGAGGAAAATCTGGGAGGTAGAAAATAAAGAGCCAATCCCAAAGCTTATTTGAATATTCCTGAAAGACCCGTGAGGGTTTACCACCTCAGCATCCTGTGGAACCTCATTCTTAGTTAAAAATTTTTTTAAATTTTATTTTTAACAAGCAAAACATGACAATACACCATGAGCTACCATTATAGACCATATTATTTAAGAAAACACTTTCACATGAGCTTCATCTGGTCCATCTAATAGAGTGGTTTACATTTTGATAATTGAAAATTCCTGCTTTTATGAGGCTATCACAAGACTTTATTAGTCTGATTTGTAACACATGTAATATGAGAGGCTGTGTCTGCATCTGTGGGGCTCATATTCATTGGAGCCAGTTATGAAACCTTTATTACAGAATTTCTTCCAGTCTGTTACATATAATATGAGAGGCTGTGCCCGCTTTTACAGGGCTCATATCTCCTGAAATACAATATGAAAGGCTAATCTTCTCTTGCATAGCAAAAAGGTTTACAGTGCCTGCTCATAAGAGGCTCATATACATGACTAGTGTGACCAGTCCCCATTCTTCCGCCTCCTGATGAAGACAGACCTTTTTACATGCAGGGGAGGTAGTCAATTAAAGTTACACAAGGTTAGGTGACTCCCATTTTTGAGCAATACATGCTTTCAGAGAAATAGCTTAGAGTCTCAGTACTCATTTTTTACAGAGCTCATGGATAATAAAATCTGGGGATAGCCTTTAAAAGCATATGTAAGTGTGTGGGGGGTACATGCATGCATGCATTTATGTCTCTTGTACCTCTCTGAAAATGTACGTGCACACACGCGCACACACACACACACACACACACACACACACACACACACACACACACACACAGCCTCATATGCAGAGGTGTTAGTTCTTATTTAACAGTATGTCTTTGTCACAGTAATACAGAAATGTGTGGAAACAGTGTCACTGTGTGGGAACACCACTTGTTGACAAAGCTGCATTCTTACATCTTGAAATTGTTTGGAACTGTGCCTGGTAACTAACCAGAATCTTTGCAAATAGGGCTGACCTTTTAGTTCTGAAATTAGCTCTCTTCCGTGGGATGAAAAAATGTAGTTGTTTATTGGTTTTTGGTCTGTTGACTCTCACAATGTTCTAACAGACATATTTAGGCATTTGAAGGTATTTATACATTATGTACTGTGCACTGCAAGTGAATATAAATGTCCCATGATAAAATAATGTGGCTTTAAGATGAAATTAAAAAAAAAATCTGTCAATTGTTTTATCTATGGGTTTGTTTAATGGTATTCATGTCTTGCTCAGTGTATTAAACCAAGGCTTTGTTTGCCAGATGGCAAGAATGTTTCATAACACACCTTGACTCAGAATATGCTTAAACTGGCAATCAATCGTCTGTTATAGCTTCTCAACTCATATGCACTTGGCTAGCAAGAAAAATTAACAGAAAAAGCAAATAATAGGATAATATGCACACAAATGGGCGCAAAAAGCCTGAACTCAAGCTAATCAGCACATTGTATTTACTCTGTGCATTAATAAGACTAAGAAAACACCGTCAGTATGAGGAAACCGCACGGGAGAGAAACATTATCATAAAACTTCAATGTACTCTAAACATCACCTTTCATGCTCCATCCTGCACTTTTCTCCAGCTGTCTCATTTTACATCAATAATAGATGAATATACATTTTTTATAGTCCATCCATGCATTCTGCTTCAGTGGCTTTCTGTATCTAACTGCATGCAGTTAATAGCTTTAGTGAGCTAGTCATTTTTAAACCATTAACATTTTCAAGAAGGCCATGCCTCAATTCTGGACTCTTTTTGGCCTGTTGCTCCTTATCTAGAAAGAAACAAGTCTCCAAAATGATTAAGCATATTCTCATGATATTTTCAGAGAATTATACTGAAGCACTGATTTATGTAATAGTCTGACATCAGGGTTTTAGGTTCAAAAGCAGTGGAGCAATTGCATCTTGAATTTTAATGACAAAAATATTTTAATTTCTTTTTTATACTAAAGAACTGAAAAAAGAAAATCGCACCGAAGTGCTGCGACTCCTCTTTCTCTGGTTTAGTTCCTGTCTGCAGAGTCTGACATACATTATCAGCATACCCTGACTGTGTCCTTATGGGTTTTTCTGTTGTACTGGCTTCCTCCTACATTCCAAAGATGTGCTGTTAAGTGAAGTGACACTGCACTAAATTGCACACAGATGTGTTCTTAATGAGGGATCATTTGTTATGCAATAGGTTCACATCACAGCCAGAACAGGTACTGTGCCTTATGCATGTTGCTTTTTCTGTGTAGCATTCAGTTTCTCCATAATCCCCAACTGGATAACGCAGATACCGGGGAATAAAAGAATGACTGAAAGAGCATTTTAAAAAGAGTGACTATCTCATTTTTGTAAGTAAATAAAGTCATGTAAGCAGTACATGAAAAGTCAGCAGATAGTGGTGGAAACAATTAACATTATACTGTCTTGTCCAGCCCAATGAGAGGTTTTCTTACAGGGTTAAAACCTTGTGGGATACCTGGAGCCCTAGCTATACTGCCTTAAAAATGGAGAGGTACTAGCACATTAACCACAGCGACATACTGCATGCTAGATATTGCAGTGGTTTAGGACTAGTCCAAAGTGAGAACAATTTTAAACTCCCCATGTATGACTATGTCTGTCATCAGTTAATGTTGTAGTGGTCAGAAAGGAGGAACAAATGGATCAGAAAGGCAATGAAGTGCGTGGAGCTGGGGCAGAGAGGTCAAAAAAGTTTTTAGGGAAAATATATATTTTCATAGCATTTATCCTGAGTAGAATTGGTAAATGCAATTTTGTTTTAAATTGAAGGTTGTGGAAAAGTTTTAGTTTGTACATTTTACTGTCAATTTGGATTGCATTGAACTACAACACGACAGTATGTCTATAATAATGTTTTCTGATTTTCTTATAAAACTTTCAAGACATCTTTAATACTTAGCTATGACTATGTACAAGGGCTGCTGTCTAAATCCTGGGTTTGTACTATTAACTGTGCACTTTCTTTACTTAATAGTAGTTCAGTGCTCTTTACGTAGCATGAAAAAGTAGCAGTAGAGAGAGGCTAAACAAGTAAAATGCTTATAATCAGCAAAGCTGTGGGTGTAGGTTTAGTGCAGAGTCTGAAGATGATGGCATGCTGGGGAGCTGTGCAGTCAAACAACTGGGTAAAGATTTGTTTTTCTGGAGAAAGAGTTTGAAGTATTTTCTCTGCTTAAAGTTTTGTTTTTGGAAATCTTAAGGTAACAGTGACTGGAAGTTTATACAAACACATTATATATACATACAAACAAATATACCATGCCTGAATATCTCTCCCTTCCTACATTCCATACAGTCCTACATTCCCACAATGCTTCCGCTTGTATTCTGTCATTTCCTGAAGTAAACCTTGTATGCTACAAGCAAACTAACTCTTCATCACATTTTTACACCATTGCAAAATAACAATTCTTCTCCCTTTATAAATCCAACTATTAACATTAATTGACACAAATCTAGCATTATTCCTTACTTTTCTTTTTAATTTTTTGGCAATATATTTTTGACATTTCTCTTCTTCTTCCTCACCCTAACCATAGCCCTAATATAATTTCTTTTTCTGATTTCCTTTACAAATCCTTCACCAACATCTGATTTCTGACTATCTGTGCCACTTCTTTTTTATTATCCTCATTAATATTACACTGATCTTCTTGACTTATTACAGTTTTATATAGTTTTATAGTCTTCCTCATTGTCAAATTTATTCTCTTCAGTTATAATATTTTTATCCCCTTCCCCTTCTACCTCATTGTTAAAATAACTTGCATCCCTCTCTTTCTAAATATTGAACTCTTTCATTTCCATCCTGCTCATTTTCTTTTCTGAACACCTTGTCCATAATCTTGGACCTCAGTATCTCTGATTCCTTTCCTATATCACCTTTATTCAATAATGAAGCCAACTTTTTATCAGGTAGGCTACCAGATGCCACTTCAGTTACTATTTCTTCCTCTGCTCAAAAAAAAAAAAAAATAGAGTCAGCTAAGTCAAGTGTTATTTGTAACATTCACTCCATTTCACTTTTTTCAGCCTGTCTGACAGAAGACTATCTCCTACATCACAACCAGCATCACAAACAGAATCACAAATTTCTCTGTCCTCTATTATGCACTCTGTTTCTCCTAACCGCATCTGTGCCAGAAACAGAAGCAGAAAATGCAACCACTTGTCCATAGGTTTATAGGTAAATATGAGGTTAGCTGCCCTTATGGAGAATAATTAGCGTAGCCAGTTTCCCTTTTATCGCATTAATTTATCCCATTTGGTGTTAGATTGGCCTTACCCATCTCATGGTTGATAAGTGTAAGTTACCCCTTGTGACAATAACTGGGATCATACCATAGATAATTTGAGGGGACACATCCATGGGGGTAAAGCATTTAAGAGCTGCCTTCATCCATTAGTAGTACAAGGGGCAGTCCTGGGGTACATTTTCTATTACTCATCCATAGATCCAAGTTGTTTCTGAATATGAACAGGAATGAACTTTGCTTTGTGCAGATCAGGAGTCTGTTTCAGAGCAGTAGTATCCTCTGTGAGACCTACCTGTCTCTCCAAACCATTCTGTTGATGTTCAAGAAGAAGTTTAGATCCTAGGACTGATTATTTCTGATGCAATTTGATTTGCTGTAGGTCTGTTAGTATTGGGTTAGAGGATATCCTATATGCCAGACACTGGTCACCTTCATGTATAGTGACAGGGCTTTGAGTTTGTCCATGTAGGACATATTGTTTAGGCCTTGTAGCCTTTCAGTAAGGTATCTCTCTGGTTGTTCAGGTTGTTGCATGTGTCTGGACAAATATATGCCAAAGGGGCAAAATAATCAATGCCTGGCCTAATAGCTGCTAAGTAAAGGGGGGCAATGACATCTTTCCAGCTAGACACAATCCCTTTCTTTATAGGGGCATGACATTTTCATTCTTGTGCTCTCTAGCTGTGAACCTCTTTTCACTTCTTGAGGGTTTATTTTCAAAATAAACATCTTTTTTTGCCTCACATAGTGATAGACTCCCTTTACCACAGATTTCTCACTACATAGGTTCATAGGTTCATACTAGGCTATCTGCCCTAGGGCATTTATAAGCCTAGCCAGAGTGTGTTTGGCTTTCGCCACACATTTTAAATTAATTTTGCTATGCCCTTTTTCGAGGTTAGTATACTGTGCCTCTGTCTAACAGTGACACAGAAGTGATACCCGGGGTAAACCTACGATCCCCCATCCACTCATCAAGTCAATGAGGGACTCTGCCTAACCTGGACTGGGATTTTATTCCAGAGTGAAGGGAGCCTCTGGGTTATGAATCTGTCTCTCCAGCATGTCCTATTTATTTCAGTGCTGAGGTTCAAGTCTCTTGATCGCGTAGCTCGATGGGATTTGGATTTTCTGAGGTGCAGCATGTCCATTAATTCCGGATTAGACATGGCTTTAACGTCAGGCACAGATCGCCTCTGAGCAGGCGGTATGCCACTGAGTAGAGCTGGAGTTTCTTTAACTGGGCAGCATATGGCATCTGTTTGAGCCCTTTGATCCTCTTGGTGAGGTACTTTTGGGGTCTTTCCAGTTGCTGCAGGTGTCTGGTAAGGTACATCCCAAAAGGGGCATTGTACTCAATTATGGGCCTGATGAGGGATGAGTAAAGAGGCACGATGACCTCCCCTGATCTAGATGTGAATCCCTTCATGATTAGGTGGGCTATATAAAATGTTTTTCTAACCACTTTGGCCACGTGGTTGTCAAATGAGAGATTGCTAGCAACTTGGGTCCCCAGGTGCCTAATTACTTCTTCTGTACTTAATGGATTACCACCTATGTGGTAATTTGTGGGCACTTTGTTTTTGCCAAAGGGGATGACTATACACTTTTTGGCGTTTAGCTTGAGGCCATGGCTCTGGCACCAGCTGTCTGTTTCTATGAGGCCCATTTGGAGGATGCTTGTGTCGGCTGGAGAGTCGATTATGGTGCCCAGTTTGCAGTCATCTGCGAACTTGGTCAGCCACAGTCCTTCCGTGCTGGCCTGTACCTCCAAGAAATATATACCGAGCAAGAGAGGTCCCAGGACTGAGCCTTGTGGGATGCCACTTGTAACTGGTTTGGAGTCTGACATGGCTCCAGCAATTCTAACCATGTGGGTTCTGTCCTTGAGCCAGTTTGCAACCCATCTAGTGACATAGGGGTTTATATTTAAGCTGGTGAGCTTATCTATAATGCCCAAGTGGGGTATTGTATCGAAGGCTTTTGCGAGGTCCAGGTAGGCTGTGTGGACCACCTTCCCCTCGTCAATGGCCTTGGTGACTGTTTCAAAGAAATCGACCAGGTTTAAGAGGCAGGATCTGCCCTTAACAAAGCCAAACTGGGTAGGATCCAGTGTCTGTAGGTCCCCAATATTTTTATTTATGAGGTCCATGATGATCCTTTCCATAGCTTTGCAGACCATCAGGCTTATGGGGCGATAGTTTCCAGGATCCGTTGAGGCACCGCCTTTGTGGAGAGGGACCACTGTTGCTGTACGCCACTCTTTGGGTACATATCCTGTGGTAAGGCTGAGATTGAACAGTAGTTTTATGTTTGGGTTTAGCTCTTCTTGGAGTTCATGTAGGACGCAGCCCGGGACACCGTCTGGTCCCATTGATGCTGTGTTTTTTGCTTTGGAGAGGCGGCTCTTACCTGAGCATCTGAGATGTCAGGGGCAATACTCTGCTGGGATAGATATTTGCCGGTTTGGTGGGGGGGGGAGAAGTTTGCGCTGAACCTGTCAGCTAGGATGTTGGCAATGTCTGTGGGTTCGGTGTATTTTTTGTCATTTTGGACTAATTCTGAGCATATCTGGGAATTCCCACCCAGGTTCCTAACATAACTAAAGAAAGCCTTGTGATTATCCTTAGTGTCCTGTGCAATTTTTCTCTCAAAGCTGGCCTTAGACGATTTTATGAGTGCCCGTAGTTTTTGCTAACACTGATCAGAGATGCCTTCCCTTTTTGGGATTTTGCTCTATCATGTAGTAGCTTCCTCCTTCTATTGTATAGTTTGTTTATGGCTGGGATCCACCAGACAGGACGCCTGCCTTTGGAGGATTGGGTCTTGGTTTTATTTGGGATTGCATGATCCATGCATTCCTGAAGGTGTTCATAGAATGCGTTTATAAAGGATTCTGCGGTCTGGGCCGTATTTTCCACAGGCCCGGGGCTTTGAAGGATTCCACCTCGGTTTTGAGCAGTGTGAAATTTGCTTTAGAGAAGTTTTTCACTGTGGTTTTCTGGGCAGAGGGTGGGGTTGGGATGTGAATATCCAGTGAGATTAGTTTATGGTCTGATCTTACCAGTGAGGGATACACTTCTGGTCTGGAGCATAGAGTCCCCATGTTGGTGATGATCAGGTCCAGTATGTTTTCCCTCTTGTGGGAGTGGTAACAAGTTGTTCCATAGCATTTGAGTTTATAAATTCTAGGAACCTTTGAGCTAGGGTGTTGGAGCTAGAGTAATGCTCCCAGTCTATGTTTGGGTAGTTGAAGTTGCCCAATATAATGGTGTTTGGAGAGACCTTCATATTTTCCAGTGTTCTCAGGAAGGCCAAGTGGGGTTCCTGGGTTTGGGAGGGTGGTCTGTAGCAGGCTATAAACTGGAAGGCAGTTTTACCCACTGTTAGACAGAAGCCAATACAATGCAGTGCAGTAAAAACTTAGTTACAGTTTTCTTACCACTTTTCAGATGGCACACAGCCAAACCCTGTACTCTGAAAAATTATACACATTATAATTGACAGCACATGGCAAAATTCAGTGTTGTATGAAATTATACAGTTTGCCAAAGACATCAGCTAGTAAGATTCAGTGTATATAAAGTTCCACCTTTCTGTATGCTGCAAAACTTGTTTCTTTTGCTATTTAACAAGCAGGATTAATTTTCTACCAAAATAGTATAGTTCAGAACAAAATTAATTCTCTTAACAAACCAATAACAGAGTCATTTTCAGTTGTTTTAAACACAGGGTGCTCTCTGATTCATACCTGCATATTTTTAACTGTTGCCACACACCATACTTTAAATTTGTTTGAGCAGTTTTTTTTAAGATTTCATTCTGCATATTATAAGAAATCAACAGTCCAATTTACTGTCCACTGTAGAAGTCACCACTCATTTGGTTTTCCTCTTTTTTAATACACACCTCATTTGCAATGCTACAACTTCCCCCAGCAGGACTTCACAGAGCAACTAAGACAATGCAGAAATACTACTGTGTTTGTGTGAGACAGCACCTTGATTCTCTGTCTCAGAAGAGCTGTGTAATACATCTTATCAGCATACTCCTAGACACAGATTTTTGATTGCCGCAAAGCTTTCCCAATATTCTGTGCATCACTTACTGCTTCACTTTTTGAGCCTACTACTTTTTTTTCATAGTTTACATTTGCTTACTGTCTGTTAGTTGGCACAGAGGATTAATGCTATGAACTGTTAACAAGCTGCTTCCTTGGTACAGGGTTTGATTCCCACTACTTTTATTTTCCTACCATGTTACTTTCAGCAATAAACTTCACCATACAGTGCTTTGGGGCAACTGGAAAACTGGGCTGGGCTCCTCAACGGTCTCTTAGACTGCATGACTAGTAATTAGAGGCATGCAGTTGCTAAATTTGCAATGAAGCATAACAACTGAACCCACCATTGTGAATCTCTAAAAAAATTAGACTGGATAGAATTTCCACAGCATCTCATATAAGATCCATCACTTACTGCATTCAAGCTGATTAATAACCCAGATAATTGCCCATCACTAAAAATCATCCTAAAACACTTCTCCCCCCCCCCCAGAGGCCTAGGCACCCATCTTAAAAGTCTAACAAACACCTCCAAATCAAGCAAAAGCTCTGGAGGCTCACTTTACTCAAATTGTATCTCCAAGCACTGGAATAATCTGCCCCAGCCCCTGAGACATACAGACAAAATCTCATAATTCAATCATTACCTGAAACAATGTCTAAGAGAAACACGGCTTTTGTCTATGCATCCCACTTGGATAAAATATAACTGTTACTATCTTTCATCCTCTTTCCACATAAGCCTAAATACTAACAACCACACTGGAGCAATCTGCCTTGCCTCTATCAACAACTACCCTTCCACTCCAAAAACTCTATATAAGTAATGCTCTTAAAAAGACCTCTTTCTCACTAATATCTAACATTAGCTCTAGCCCTAGTCATAGTTCTTCTTTTACCTAAATGACACTGTCTATTCAACTTTTCATACTTGGATCTAGTATGCTATCTGCTACTGCTGCTAGTATAGTAAACTATTAATCACCAATAGCTTTCTGGTATGATACATATCACTGTTATGCTGTCACAATTAGGTCAACGTATGACAAAATATATCTGTTTACTATTTCAAATGTCTCTATTTCTTCAGAATGCCAAATGTCTACATCAGAAACATATATAATCAAATGTTAATCTAAGATGCACTGAAAGTGTGTTGCTATGCACTAATATCTGAAAGTGTGCTATTATATACTAATTATCTGTATTCTGTGTTTGTGCTTTGTGGAGCATTTCTTCCCAGGCATCTGCTGAAAAGGGGTTATATCAAACCCAGGTGGACTCTCCTGGTAAGCAAAGGCAAATAAATACATTAATAAATAAATAAACTACCTATGTGCCTATGAAAGTGGAGGATTTCCATAGCTTATCATCAATTTATAGCCAACTTGACACCACAATGAACTATAAAACAAACTGAGCAACCATGACAAAATTGTGTTGAATTCCTAAACTGCAAAAAAGAAATGTATTCAGTTTCTTTTTTGTAGTTTATATACTCTCTGAAGTTTACTCATCATAGGCTACAGCAGCTCAGAAGCACTTCCTTTCTTCTCATTGTAATTTCTCAGCAGAAATAACAGATTTCCAAAAGGGAAAAACAAATCTTCCTGAAGTACATACTCAATTCTCTCTTTCTGTGGGTGAAGAAATTAACTCACAATGGGTTTACACTTGCAGATAATGATTTTAAGGATCAAAACAGTACAGTTTGGTATATTTAGACAACATACAGTGCAGTTTGGTGTATTTAGAGCCAGATTTGCCACTGAATCACCACTTTTGTATTATTAGCAGACAGTTTGGAGGCTCACTGTTTTCTTTTTGTGTAGTTTGCACTAAATTTGGGAAGTGCAAGATATTTGTAGTGGTATTGTAACATTTACACCACATTATGCAGTAAACTCCGTCGTTCAGGTAACTATTTCAAAATGTAAATCACAGTTCAGTTCCTCTTTATATGAGGCAAACATCTCCTTCTGTATGACCTCGTGCCAGTCCTTTACTTTTATTTTATTTTTTATTTTATTTTTTTTATTTTACATTTTTTGACCGGGCTAGGTCCAATTTCTTCTTCTATTTGAGAGAAGAACAACTTTTGCACTCACTCTCTATAACTCTCTCTCTCTCTCTCTGCCACACACAGTCTTTTCAGCACTGGCAATATAGAGTATTTCTGTCTATCAGATGGATGTCTTTCTCTCTCTCACACTCTCTCCTTCCTTCCCTCTTTCTCTTCCTCTCAAAATTTATCCCTCTCTCTTTGTCTCTGCCTTTTAAAAGAAAGGTGTGTAGTATTCATCACTAGAACTGCTGTTCCCCACACCAGATGCTGCTGGGCACTATATTACCAGAAACTGCAGTCTACTTCATAAAGTGTTTTTGTGAAGCAGGCTGCTGGATTTATTTTGTTTAAAGCCAAATTAAGCTTCTTATATTATATGTTTAGTCTAAACAGGTAAACATTCAGGAACAACCAGCTACTACTGGATGTTTTTTCATGTAACAAAGTGTCTAGCAAAGGTATGCTTTTGTTCTTAAGAACTGAGTTCCTTTACTTAAAGACAACTGGTCATTTTTTTCGTATGCTGATGAACTGAAGCATGCCATGTTGTGTTTTAAAACAAATCTTTTTATTTCAGCTGATTAACTTAACATTTTCCAACATTTACTAGCTCAGAGAATAGTTTTAGTAACAGTTTTCTTCCCATTTATCTACACCAGGGAATATTTCTGAAGTTCTTTAGCTCCTCCATGAATGATGTACTGGTGTTTATCTGGACACACATTTAGCTGGATGATTGTTATATAATTTAGAAAGGGGACCAGAATGATTTTTGAGATGTCTGAATGCCATTGAGTTTAACACACAGTTCACACACAAATCCATATTATTTACCATAGACTATCTTGATGTAATGGTGACTAATGCCTGACTGAAATGGTTCCACAAGTCCAGCAGTTTTACTTTATTGATGTAATGGTTACATGATTGTTGGATATTTCAGTGATGACTAGTGTATATATGTTAGAAAAATATGTATTTGAACATGTATGAAGTGCTAGTTTAAAAGCAAATAATATATAATGCATTTTATTCTATTTACTATATGGCAATAAGAATGATTTTACATGTAATTGCTTGAAGCTTTGGAGCTGCAGTGTATTTGAACTCTGACCCTGGCAGTAGCCAGCTCAGCAAGCTTATGTTTTTCACTAATGATTATCTGCTGGGTCAGGAAAATTAAATGTATAAAGCATTGAAGATCCTTCTTCCTTCCTCTGAGATAATTGGCCTTGTGAATATTATCAGAGATAAAGCACAGCTGCTAAAGTAATGTTGCAAGAAGAACAAAGAAGTGTATTACAAGACTGAACCGACTATTGTATTCGAGCAGGACTGAAACCTTGAAAGAATAACATTTTACAGAAAGACATTATAACTCACCAGGTGCTTTGCAAGGCTGTATTATTCCCATGGGAAAAACTTTTAAAATGTATAACATCAGCTTTTCTTATGAATAGAATATTGTAGACCATAGTGATGTAGGTGCCCTGTGACTGACCACGTCAGTGAAGTGGGCACAGCTTGAATGTATGACTATATAAATTTGTGTATTTCCTACATCATGTCAGACAAAACTCTGTACTTGTATGGTTTTTTGCCTCCTGGTGTACACTAGTAAACTTTTGCATCTGAGCCTCCTGTGTGTTATCATTTGTTTTTATTTAACAGTTTGGTCCTCCTTGACCGGAAGCCCTCGACAGCTACAGATCAGAGTGTACCGGTGGTCGAATACTGCGCAGGAGAAGCTACCGAAACGGTTCTTCTTGAAACACAAAGACCTCCGACTGAATTGTCGTTTTGAGAGGCTGGCCACTTTTCTGATCTGCAGCCGAAGAGCGGTCTCGAACTGGTTGACCCAGGAGGCTCAGGTAGGAAGATATTTGCCTTTTTTCTGTTTTAGATCAGGGACTAGGTTACAGTAAATGTTATTGTCAGAGATTTGTTATACAGATCAGGGACAAGGAAAATTACTGTATATTTTGTCAGAGATCAGGGAAACAGAATAAGGTAGGCAGTTATTCTAGATAAACTGTGTAAGGAACTGAAATACCACGTGGTGAAAAGGGTTACGTAACATTAAAATGCGAAATCAGTGCACTAAAAAATCGCGAGATCCGCCCCTAACTGATGACGCAAAATATATGCAATCACAACAAGCAGATAATATAAGGTATTATACAAAATGGGTTAATAAATATGGATTTGACGGTAAATTAAATAAGATTTCATTAGTTAAACTTTTAAAACAGCTTAAATCTGACGCAGAAGGTCAGGCAAAAAAACAACAGCGATTAGGCATTCCTCAGGCACATAGGTGGATTGAGGAAGTAAACCGAAGGGAACAGAAAATTAAAAATGCGAAAACATTATTTTTAGACAAAGAGGATAATAATACAGTAATAGCGACGGCCCCTCCCCCTCCACCCCCTCCAATGCCTTTTTCAGGATATGAAGCAGGAGGACAGGCTAGTCCACCTCCATGTTATCCTGAAGTTACAAGAACACTAAAACCATTCATTAGAGAACCTATTGAAACTAGGTCCCGGACACGTAAGACACTTAGGGACACAGACTTATATCAAATGGGGATAGACACACTAGAAGAGGATGGGGAAGAAATCTGTCCACTAATTGAGGTACCGAACCCTCAGGCAGGACAGGTAGGGCAGGACCCAACTCTCCTAGTGTATGGACCATGAAGATATTCGGAAAGCCACAGAGGGAATCCCTCATCCGAAAGTTAATTACGCAAAGTTTTTACAAGATTTACAAGGTATGAGACTAAGTTACCACTTGAATGGGGAAGAAGTAGAAAAGGTAGTTAGACAGATTGTGGGTCCAGACTGGCACATGATTTGTGGCGCCTGGAACTCTCGTGACGCACAGCTTAAACCACTCCTACATAGTGACGCAGAATTAGACAACAGAGTAAAAGGTCTTACAGACCGAATCTCTGAAAAATGGAAACCTAGAGCAGATTGGACTTGCATTAATCAATGCATACAGCAAGAGAATGAAACTGTAGATGGGTACTATGGGAGATTATTGGAATGTTTCAATAACCATAGTGGTATGGCTATTCCTGAAAGCTAGACAAATGATAGCTCGTATGAACAGCAACTGAAAAATGCTTTTTTGAAAGGTTGCATTGCACCCATCAGCAGCTTTATTACAAAGCATATGATAGATCATCAAACAAGCAGGTTACAAGCCTTACTTGAATATGCTAGATATGCTGAAAGACACTTTAATAGTAAAAAGAAAAAGAAGACACAGGTCTTCACAGCTAAAGACGGAGCAGAGGTCTTTGTAGTACAGTCAGGTAAAAAGGGTAAGAAAAATACCCAGGGAAATAAACAATCTGACAAAAGGTCAGAAGATTTTGAAGAGAGAAAAAAGAAAGGTGAGTGCTTTAAGTGTGGTAAGAAAGGACATTTAGCAAGGGATTGCAGGCTAAATAAAAAGGAGACTACAGAAAATAAAGGTGATGAGGACTGACTATATGATAGTGATAAAAATCAGAAATCATCAGGAAAGACTAATAAACAAAGGACAAATGTAAATGTAGTGGAAGGAACAGAGGAAGTGCAAGCGGATGTAGAGGATGAAGAAAGTGAAATTTTAGATTTGGCCTTGCTGAGCTTGGAGCTCTATTTGGCAGACACAAAACCGGAAGTTACACTTCTGGTGGAAGGAAGGGAAGTGAAATTCTTGTGTGACTCAGGAGCGTCACGAACTTTGATACACCCTTCAAAGTTACCAGAACACTCTGAATCACCTGACTATATATTAGTGAAAGCAGCAAATGGACAGCTATATAGGGAGCCACTCTCCCATGATATAGCAATAACTGACCCTGTTTCAGGTATGACTCAGAAAAGTAAAATTGTAGTTTCTGCAAAATGTCCAGTAAACTTACTGGGAAGAGATCTTATGCAGATATTTGGCATAGCAGTAGTTCCTACTATGCAGGGCATGGAAGCACAAAGACAAATGGATACTTTTGTGGTGCGACCGGAGGGTGAAACTTTTTACTGGTACAGCCAGGACCTAGTTACGACTGGTCCAGGGGCAGTAACCGAGGAACTGATGAATGTAGCCATCAGTAAGGTCCCCTCCCTTGACACTGACCGACAGCATTTGTTACATTGTACTCTATACTACTGCAGCATGTCAGGACCTGATAAAGAATATGAGCAAGAGTTGTTCAAAAATCCTGCTAACAGATTAGTATTACGAACCTTATATTGGGATACTGAGGGAAACAGTGTAGTAAGCTGTTCACTACCTCAAGAATTCATGACACTGTACAAATCTAATAGACTGCCACATGTCAGCTTGACAAAGAGTAAAGATGTAAAATGGGCAGATTTAGGATAAAAAGTAACAAAATGGGAAAAGCAAACTGATTTAGAATTATCAGAACAGGGAGTACAAAAACAGAAATTGAATTGGCTAACACAAACACACCCAGCTGTACACTTGCAAGCTAGTGAAGACAGCTGATTAGCATTCTTGTTAGAAGAAGAAGAAAAAGCCTTGTGTGATATACCAAATATTCTTTGGTCAACAGGCAAATCAGATGTAGGACTTATTCAAACAGCAGGACCAGTAACCATTACACCTAAATCAGCATTTAGAACACAAAAAAGACAATACCCCTTGAGGAAAGATGCAGAGCAAGGAATCAAGCCTATAATAGCAGCATTACTCAAGGAAGGAGTACTGGTAGAATCTCTAGATTCACCATGTAACACCCCTCTATTTCCTGTTAAAAAAGCAAACGGGGAATGGTGGATGGTACAGGATTTACAAGCCGTAAACAATGCGATAATAACCAGAGCACCTACGGTGCCAGATCCACACACCTTGTTGAACGATTTGAAGCCACAACAAAAATATTTTACTGTGGTAGATATAAGCAATGCTTTCTTTTCAATACCGATACATCCTGATAGCCAGTATTGGTTTGCATTTACATTTCAAGGTAAAAGATATACCTATAATCGGCTGCCACAGGGATATTGTGAAAGTCCAACGATATTTGCACAAGAAATGGCAAGCAACCTGGCAGGGTTTACTCCACCAGTAGGTAGTCAGATTCTACTTTATGTAGATGACATCTTGCTAGCAGCCCCTACCCAGCATCAATGCAGGGAAGATACAATAGCATTATTGAAATTTTTAGCAGCACAAGGACACAAAGTGAACAAAAGTAAGTTACAACTTTGGAGAAAACAGGTTAGATACCTAGGATATGTAATATCCAATAAAGGTAAAATATTAAACAAAGACAGAAAAACAGCGATTTTATAGGCACCCAAACCAGCAACCAAGAAGGAAATGATGTCCTTCTTGGGAACGACTAATTTTTGTCGAAGCTGGATATCAAACTATGCTTTAGAATCTGCTCCATTGGCTGATTTAATATATAAAACACCAATGGCAGCACAAGATGTATTACAATGGACACCTGAAGCAGAAACAGCTTTCTGCAGACTAAAACAATTGATAGCTTCGTCATTAGTTTTAGGACTTCCAAATTACCACAAAAGATTTTTTCAAACCGTAGATTGTAAACAGGGATACATGACGTCAGTTTTGAAGCAACAGCATGGGAATAAGCAATGCCCCATAGCTTACTATTCATCACAGTTAGATCCAGTGGCGCGATCATTGCCTCACTGTGTGCAAGCAGTAGTCGCAGCTGCAATGGCAGTACAGGCTTCGGCCTCAGTGGTGTTATTCCACCCTCTCACATTGAGAGTGCCTCATGCAGTCGCGATAATTTTACTGCAAGAAAAAATAGCATATCTATCTCCTGCTAGACATCTTTCCTGTATGACCATACTGCTGAGCCAACCTCATATGGTAATTGAACGTTGTACAATATTAAATCCATCAATGTTACTTCCAACTCCTGTGGATGGCACACCACACAGTTGCCTGCAGGAAATTGAGCAAATAACTTTGCCCAGACAAGACCTCACTGATATGCCCTTGGATGATGCCGAGGTGACATTTTATGTGGACGGTTCATGCAGAAAGGGTCCTACAGGGAAAAATCTAGTAGGGTATGCAGTAGTCACAGATACAGAGATTTTAGAAGCCCAACCCTTACAGCATAACCTGTCTGCTCAAACAGCAGAATTGATAGCCTTAACACGAGCTTGCACTCTAGCGAAAGACAAATGTGTGAACATATATACTGACAGTCAGTATGCTTTCTCTACAGTGCATGTTTTTGCACAGCAATGGAAAAATAGGGGAATGATAACATCTACTGGCAAACCGATTAATCATGCGCAACTTATTTTGAACTTATTAGATTCTATTCAGTTACCTACTAAAGTAGCTATTTATAAATGTTTAGCTCATACAAAACAGCAGGATGCAATTTCGAAAGGAAATGCAAAAGCTGATGCAGCTGCAAAACAAGCAGCCTCAGACAAAGATACTTTACTTTTAACCGAGGAATTACAACCCTCTGAGACTTTAGATTTAGAAATGTTAAAAACGGTGCAGACATTGACTAAAAAAGCTGAGAAACAGAAATGGGAGAAACAAGGTGCAATCCTTGGAAATGGACTGTACATCTCCAAAGAGAAAAAGCCAATATTGCCGTCTAATTTATTTAGATATGCAGCTTTGTTGAGCCATGGGCAGAGCCATGTCTCAACAGGGGGGATGGTACAGTTAGTAAATCGAATATTCCAAACATATGGATTCACAAACTTTACACAAAAATTTTGTGCAGCTTGTCATATCTGTAACAAACATTATGCACAAGGAGCATTTAAACCCAAGCAAGGGAGTTTTCCTATACCACCATATCCGTTCCATACTATCTGTATGGATTTCATAGAATTGAGCAAATGTGAAGGGAAAAAATACTGTTTAGTGATTATAGACATGTTTTCCAAATGGGTAGAAGCTTTTCCAACTAAAAATCCGGATGCGGCAACAGTGGCAAAGGCCCTAATAAAATAAATAATTCCTAGATTTGGCATACCGGAAAGAATCTATAGTGGCAATGGGACACACTTTGTTAATCAGACGATTCACCAACTTGGGAGATTCTTTGGGATCTCCTTGAAGAATCATTGTGCTTACCACCCACAGTCTGCAGGACTGGTGGAAAGGTACAATGGAATTTTAAAAAGCAAGTTGAGGAAGTTAATAAATGAAACACAGAAGAATTGGATTTGCTGTTTGCCTTTGGCACTGCTGAGCATGAGAAAAGTTCCAAATGTAAAGGGTCTGACTCCCTTTGAAGTGATATTTGGAATGGCATATTATGTGCCACAGTGGAAAGCTCTCATGCCTGCAGAGCTAGAGGCTAACAGCTCATTAGCTAGTTATATGAGGAAACTGTTAACAAATAAAACTGTTTTGCAGTTGAACTCTTTTTCAGATAGAGGACAGACCAGACCATTGGAAGCGGTGCTGACCCCAGGGTCCTGGGTGTGGTTGAAGGTCACAAAGAAGAAAAATTGGATGAGTCCGAAGTGGGAAGGACCGTACCAGGTACTGTTGGTGAAGCCTACTGCAGTCAAAGTTGCTGAGAGGTCGTCCTGGGTCCACTTGACGCACTGTAAACCGGTAAAGAATTTTCAGCTTGATAAACATTTTGTGACTGACACACAACAAAGGCAGGATGGCCAAGAGCAAAATGAGTAAAAATACAGATCAACCCCGAAAATATTGTTTAATCATCTTGCTAACTGTGCATTTATTGACTATGATTGTGGTGACTTTCCTTTTGTTGAGGTTCTTCCTGCATATAACCACACAAATGAAAGTGGAGAAACGTGATGAACTGTCTATAGACTGGCATCCAAACTTTAACACATACCTAGCTATGAAGCGTGTATATGTAGAGACTATGAACATTTCAAACTGCTGGGTTTGTACTGCTATACCAACAGCATATGGAGGACTGTTGATGTCCGCTGTCCCCTTGGGGATAAATGAGACTTGGGAAAATTTACTTTTTGATACAGGTTCTGTAAGATCACAGGACAAAATTGCATTGTATTTACCTATTACACAGAGAGGAATTGTATGTTTCTATAAAAATGATACACTCCAAGTGGGTTGGAGTAACTGTAACATAACTGTATCTTATAAATGCTATATTAAGACTAAAGATAAGACCACTAGTTGTAGCACAAATTATGATTCATATTTAAGCTTAATGAAAACAACAATAAGAGATGTGCAGAGTAATCTTGTATTGCATAAACAATTGTCTGTTATAGACAAGAAAATGTTTCATTCAGAATTAACCCGCATCAGTACTAAAGTAGAAAACTGTTATTTTGTTTGTGGGAAAAAAGCATACAAATGGCTACCTGAGAATTAGTCCGGCAGTTGTTTTTTGGGTTATCTGGTTCCGGCTATAAGGCATACTGCAGAATTACCTCTAGGTAAGATACGAAATGTAAGAGATGTAGCCCGAAAACCTGAGAATCCAATCGGAAAACCTGTAAATCCAGTGGGAAAAATCGAGGCTGGTTGAAAGGATCATCATTCCATGAAAGATAAAGAAAAATTGACTCATATGGACTTGAGTGACAGTGTTATATCCTGGGCTGGAATACTTCCAGCATATGGAGCAGTCAAATCGATCTGGGAGCTGAGAAAACTGTCGAAACTTCTCGAAGTAATGAGTAACGCAACTTTTTCTGCTCTTGAATTAGTGACTGATGAACTGAATGCAATGAGAACTGTTGTGCTACAAAATCGAATGGCTCTTGACTTCACCCTAGTGGCGAGAGGTGGTACGTGTGCGCTTATCAAAGAAGAATGCTGTGCGTTCATACCAGACAATTGACATGAGATCAATGATCACCTAGAGGTAATACAGCAGGTATCGGCCATGACTGAACCAGGCCCAAACCCACTGACGAACTTTTTCCAGAGTCTATTTGGTGGATGGGGTTCTATCCTAATGAATATTTTGATTGCTATTTGTGTTGGTCTGCTCCTATTAGGAGCATGTGTCTGTTGTGGGATCCCCTGTATGAAAAGATTAGTTAAAGATTTTGTTGATATATCTGTAACTGAGACTTTGTACCAAGACATTGAACTGGAGCTATTGGTTCCAGACAAAGCTCTTTCTGAAATATAAACTAAAATGACTTGCCTAGCTGAAAGTACTTAAAGAAGAAGGCTAGGGGACGATATGATATTGTTTATGTTTCTGAATAGAATAAAAAGTATTAATAGGAGGGAAATGTTAGAAAAATATGTATTTGAACATGTATGAAGTGCTAGTTTAAAAGCAAATAATATATAATGCATTTTATTCTATTTACTATATGGCAATAAGAATGATTTTACATGTAATTGCTTGAAGCTTTGGAGCTGCAGTGTATTTGAACTCTGACCCTGGCAGTAGCCAGCTCAGCAAGCTTATGTTTTTCACTAATGATTATCTGCTGGGTCAGGAAAATTAAATGTATAAAGCATTGAAGATCCTTCTTCCTTCCTCTGAGATAATTGGCCTTGTGAATATTATCAGAGATAAAGCACAGCTGCTAAAGTAATGTTGCAAGAAGAACAAAGAAGTGTATTACAAGACTGAACCGACTATTGTATTCGAGCAGGACTGAAACCTTGAAAGAATAACATTTTACAGAAAGAAATTATAACTCACCAGGTGCTTTGCAAGGCTGTATTATTCCCATGGGAAAAACTTTTAAAATGTATAACATCAGCTTTTCTTATGAATAGAATATTGTAGACCATAGTGATGTAGGTGCCCTGTGACTGACCACGTCAGTGAAGTGGGCACAGCTTGAATGTATGACTATATACATTTGTGTATTTCCTACATCATGTCAGACAAAACTCTGTACTTGTATGGTTTTTTGCCTCCTGGTGTACACTAGTAAACTTTTGCATCTGAGCCTCCTGTGTGTTATCATTTGTTTTTATTTAACAATATAGACAACCATTTACTAAAAATTCATTATTAACAACAGCAATAGCATTATTGATTAACAGGCTAATCTCTTCTCCAGATATGGCCAGACTGCAGCTCTCATTCACTCTCTCTCTCTCTCTCTCTCTCTCTCTCTCTCTCTCTCTCTCTCTCCATCTGTACTTCATTCAATGTACATGTAACTCAGGTAGTTTGTTTCTATCTATATTAAGTTTAATTTTTCACATCTCTGTATGTAGTTGTAACTTATGTAACTTTATGTTCTCTGGATAAAGATTGTACTTGTCTGTATGTAACTGGAGCTTTTCTCCCCGGGCCTCTGCTGAAAATGGATTCTTTCTGACCCAGCCAGACCTTCCCGGTAAACAAATGTCAAATAAATAAATAGAGAGATAAATAAATAAATAGCTGCCACCCAACACATATAACATGGAGTGGTCTGAGGTCCAAATTCATGAGAACAAAAATGATTTGTAGTGATGATGATGATGAGAAATCTAGAAAGACTTTAAATGAACTTGTACATATATAACATTTATACAGTATTCACAGGGGTCTATATTATAACATCGAAGTTCGTAAATATCGAATGTTATAATATCGAACCCTAAACACCGAAACCTGAAAACATTGAACAGTCAGAATAACAAATTTTTTCCCAGGGAAAAAATTCACTATTCCGAGAAACATACACACAACACAAACACACACAAAAAACAGCAATCCACACACATACACTTAAAATCCTAAACCTAAACTAAACTTTACATATACTACTAGCTATCCACTTACCTTAACCCAACCCTAATCCTTCATCGCACTATCGCACACTTACCTCATCCGTGCCCTAACCCTAACCTACACACAACCGCACACTTACCTGACCCACACCCTAACCCACCCCTAACCCTAACCTAGACACAATTGCACACTTACCTGACCTGCACCCTAACCCTAATGTCCACACAACTGCACACTTACCTGACCCGCTCCCTAACCCTAACTCACCTAACCCGCCTCTTAACCCTAACCTACACACAATTGCACACTTACCTGTAAATGACCCGTAACATTCCAACGTATCGAATGCTGAAAACAGCAAAGCCACAGCAATGGCCCACCGAATTCTTTCCCTGGGAAAGAATTGATTGTCCTACTCGCTGTTTTCAGCGTTCGACATTACGGGTTCGATATTATAACATTCGATCTTTGTAAAATTCGATGTTATAATATAGACCCTATTCACAGGGGGATCTGATCAAGGCACATGTTCTGACTAACAGGGAAGAAGTGAATAACTTCCCTAGAAATCAGTTATTCGAGTATAATGTTGAGAAGTCTACTTTCCCCAAAGAAACAGGAATTGTGGTTTATCACATATTTTAATTTAGTAGTAGTACCGTTTTTTTATTAGGAAAGTTATTTTTAAGTATTGGCCAATTTTCCAGGGTAATACTATTCTTGAGTTCTTTGTTACCAAAGGAATGTAAACTCATTTGCAGAAGTGATAGGAATTTGGCTTAGCACTTCAGTCTCTGTGGGAAGTATTCAGTGAGCACTTCATCAGATTAAGCAGTTGTACAGGGAGGTAGGACATGCGGCTACTGTACACAATGCAGAGGTATTGCAGTGTATAAAATTTACAACTGCTCACACTAACAGAGTATTTGGGATCAGGCAGATGATAACATGCACACCTCAGTAAGTAATCTGTCTTACACTACATACCTGCAGCTCACTCTGTGGTGGACAGACATCAGGGATAGTCAAGAAGAAAATCAATGTACAGCATAAGATGTTATTGCAAGATAAATTAATTGCATAAACGTATATTGGTCCATCATACATCAGATGTTATCCTTATAGGGATTGACAGCATTTTATATAATACAGAAAATAAGTATGATTGGCAAAAAATGTGAAATACCAAGAAGAAAATTAATTATTAATACAAGCACTCTCTATAAATCTGCTCTTTGTGATCAATGTTTAAGTCTTTCAGAAGATCAGTATTGTTCTCAGATGCTTACATTCCAATTAGTAAATTATGAGACAGTTTCAGTTTAGGTGTTTTTTTATAAGAGTTTATTTGTTATAAAGCTATTTTATGTTTTGCTGGTGTAAGTATGATACACTGTTTTGTTTTTTTGAGTGATGGGTTCTTGGGTTTTGAAATCATGCAGTCCCTATATAGAGCAATTTTACTGCCTTAGCATACTGCATTTTGAGGTATATTAATACCTATACCAAGAAAGGATAGCTAGATTACAAATAGCTCTGCTTTTGTGTATCAGTGTGCTATTTATTGTGATTAAGATGATGAGGTCAGTAACACATATATTTCATTTATTTTCATTTCTGTTTAATATATGTTTAGTAACTGATTTAGTTTTGATATGGCTTGCTAGAGTTTTTGAGTCTCTTAGCAATGCAGCTACTAGGTGGAACTTTTCTGCAGCAGATGTAGGATTTTGATGTCTATTAGTTAATAGAGGGCAGAAGGATATTATTGCTGTGAACTACTTTTGCTTATTTTTGATTTATTTATTGTGATTAAGATGTAGAAGTCAATTAAAAGCAATTTCAATGTTTTCAATTTAATGTTTTATTTTTGGTATTATATTTTTTCTGTGAATTTCATAATTCATCCGTCAGATGAAATATTAAACTAAGATCCCATCTACATGAGTTGGTGGTAGCTCAGGTGGATGTAAATGACACCATGGTACTAATTGAAAAGTATAGGGAAAGCTCCTAATGCCCTGGCTAAATTTCCACCTACTAATAGAAATGCCACCTTGAGTCTCCCTTGAAAATATACCATTAGCCTTAATGAGACTAACCTGGTCAACAAGAGATAAGTAAAATAAATAACATTTATTGCCATTATTTTGTGCACTGAGTCTTTTTTGATAACTAAAATTCTTTAAATAAAGTGAGTATGCCTGATTTTTAGAGACACTGTAAGAGTGCTGTGGATGATGCTGGTTTGTTTTTTGATCCAGAGTGTGAATAAAACATACTGTTATTGATTCATCATCAGAAAAAGTTGTTAATAAGCAACAGGAGACCTGTCTTAAAATCGGTGAACTCATGGGTCCATTTTGGTCAGTCATTTGTATACACCACAGCACTGAAACTGCTCTCATAAGAGTGCAAACTGATCTCCTGATGGCCAGGACCAGTGGCACTATACTGTGCTGACCTCCTGGTTCTGTTGGCTGTATTTGCCACACTGGACCATGGCACCTTGATGGAATGTTTGATATCTTACTGTTGTATCTCTATCATGGTTCTTGACTGGTTTATATCATACCTGTCTAACCATATAAATAGGGACTGTTCAGGACTCAACTTATCCTCTTTGTGCCATCTTTACTGTGTAATACCACATGATTCTATTCTGGGCCTTTTACTGTTCACTGTGTATATGCTTCCTTTAGGAGTTCTTCTGAGGTGGAAAGGGGTTTGGTGTAATATAATCACTGTGGTAACAGTCAACTCTATTTTACCTTCCTTCAAAAAGAGATGGCTTGTAATTATTTTCTTGTTGATCATTTAGAAGACATATGTACATACTTGGCTAATGGAAAACAGACTTAAATGGATCTCCACTAAGGCAGAGGCTTTTTCAGTCCATGCAACCTTCAGAGATTCCAAATTATATCCTTTATGGTGGGCCCAAGCTTGAATTTATTAGCAGGGTGTGGAATCTGTTTCCAACTGAGAAATTCCATGAGTTATGATGTTGCACCCTTATCTATGAATTTCAATTTAATTCTGAGGTTGTGGTACCTCAGAAAATTCCTAATTCTCCAAGATGTGACAGTCTTATAGTTAATGTTAATAAGTACCATGCGTACTGAGGACATCGCCTCTGATGGCCATGCTTTAATGATGTAACAGATTTAAAATGTTGCCATTTTTAAGTTGAAATGTATTCTCAGTATTTCTAAACAAGCAGTTTTGTATCACAAATGTGATAGGGAGCTAAATATTTACTTTATTACTGGCTATATGTCTCATATCTGACTGTGATTAATGAAGGTATTACACACATAGACCCTGGGATTCAGAAAGGGTTACTGTGAGCACCACTTGTGGAGACCCTTTCTGATTGAGAGACAGGCCCACTGCAGTGATTCTATATTGTCAGTACAATCACCACAGCTGACTGCCTTCACGGTGGCCAACCACTCACAGACACCCTTTCCTTTTCACTGACAGTTCCACTGCATTGATTCTGTATGGTCAGTACACTCACCACGATGGGCTGGCTCTACAGTGGTCATCCACTCAGAGACACCTTTTGTGATTCAGAGACAGGCCCACTACATTGATTCTATATGGCCAGTACAATCACCACAGTGGACTACCTCCATGGCAGATTTAAATGCTAAACAGGTTCTCACCAGAAATGCCTGCAGGAAGGGAGTTAAACAGCCAAGTGATTCAGAAAACTGCTCAGCTGTGCAAATTAACATGGCCAAAAATGCTATTGTACTCCATTATTGTCAGTGGGGGAGACTGCATTACAGTTAAGGAAAAGTAAGAGGTGGTGGAGATATAGTGGTGTGTGTGTGTGACTGTGAATGTATGTGTGTGTGGCCATGTGTATATCTACAAGGGTATAAGTGGTCTCAAATTAGTGTGTATGCATGCATTTGCGTTTCTGTGTGTACACTCTCACCCGCAACTGCATATGTCATGGGTGGATGCAGTCGCAAGGTTACTTGATGGATCGATTATGTAGGTGTGTGTGTCTGTGTTGTGTATGGGTGATTTGGTGAGTGTGAGTGTAATTGATTGAGGGGGGGTGTTTTCTGCTGCTTGTTTGTCTTTGTGTATTTTTCATTTGGGGAGGGGATGCCTGTGAGTGTGTTTGTGTGTGGGGGTGCCTATGCCTATTAGATATAGGGACCTCCAGTGGTAATTACCACTGAAGAGTGCTACTTAGTGTGATGATGTAAGGTAATGACAGCTATGCCAGAGAAAGTAGGGCAGTGCATGCGTAACATATGCCAGTATAATTAGCTGGAGTTTTGTAAAGAATTTTATGTCATTTGAATATCAAACTGACAGATGCTTGTGTTAAAAATGTATTTGTAAAGTTGCTTGTGTTAAAATGTATCAACAGTGGGTCCTGCTGGCTAGAATGTATACCAGACTGTACTGCAACTGATGAACTGTATATATGTTAACAGAGGATGCTGGAAGGGAAGGGGTTAAGCTCAGCCCAGCTAACCTTAAAAAAATAGCTTGAAATTAAATAACTTGGTTTAGGCCATAAAGATTTTATCTCACAGGTCTGAATGCAGCCAGAGACACAATGTCTGGGCTGGGATCTCATCTTGCTCTTGTTGTCCTTAGTGGTGAAGTAATTGCTACCCTGGGGTACCAGAGAATGGCTTGTCAGTCTCTGCAGGAAGGGAGGAGGTATTAGAATTGTTTTATATTCTCCAGATGCTGGAATATACCTTAGCATAGCTCTATGTGTGAACTGTGACACATCTATGCCAGATCCTGGCTCAAGTTTCTAGAGAGGAGTAGTGTGGAAACCACAGAGTCAGGTGACCAGATGTGATGTCATTTTGTAGCCAGCACTGACATTGTATTTAGATATTAGTAAGAGATGTGACACACACACACACACACATACACACACACACATGCACACACCACTCTGTTTTGAAACTGACAAGACCACTCACCCACTTCATCTTGTCTTACTTCAGTAAGTAATTTATCTAGGGAACAGAAATTCTTCAGTCAATTAGGAAAGATATTGTGAGATTAGTGAAAAGTATTGTTTTTCTCTATCTTTCTGAGTCTTTCCATCTGAGTTATTTTTTTAAATTTCCTGTGAATTAAAATTGTGGTGTTTATTGTAAACAGATATTCAGTATTTTCATGTTTTCTATTTTATTATTTATTATTAAATATATCTAAACTTTTGATTGTGACTTATCTTTTAGGAAAATATTTAACCTTTGAGAGTAATTGCATTCATTTGATGGCACTGCGGCTTCATGCTCCTGAAAGTCTTGCTGCTTGGTTAATTCTACCATTTGTATAAGTATTAATTTTACTAGGAGTAATTGGGTACCCTGGTAAGAGCCTTAAAGTAGCTGTCTAGTGGCAGTGAATCTACCTTTTAATCTGGGTGGAGGTGGCATACAGGCTAAATCTCTGCCAGCCTTCCCCAGGTGTGTGTGTGTGTGTGTGTGTGTGTGTGTGTGTGTGTGTGTGTGTGTGTGTGTGTGTGTGTGTGTGTGTGTGTGTGTGTGTATGTGAGAAAATCAAATCTCACAGATGCACACAGCATCATCTACTTGGAACAGGGACACAGAGCATTGCTTTTTGCAGGGAGAAAGTTGACTTCTTATTTGGGGCCTGGAGAGGAAGTCAAGTCCCAGGTTTGGAGTGTGCTCCCTGTGTGCTCTTAAGGGAAATTGTGAGAGCTGCATCTGAAAATACTGTCTGTATCCATTTTTGTTCTAATTGAACATTCCCCACCTGTGTCAGTGATGATGACTGAGGTTTCTTGATTACTGGCCTAGAGGAGGGACATCACAATTAGCACTGACAGTAATTACTCTTGAATCATAAACATGCAAATTAGCTGCTAATAAGAGCTTCCTAGTTGTGGATAAACTTGTCTCTGAATCTGATTTTATATAATCTCATAAACTGCCACTGTCGACCACTTCAATTTACACACCCTTTAGTATTGTTTCTGAATGCTGGACACACAGTGCCTCTCACATCTAGGTTGGCATTTAGATTTGATAGAATGTCAGTAAGAAATAATTGCTTTTAGCTATGGAGTCTCCCCTCCTGTACACACACACACACACACACACACACACACACACACACACACACACACACACACACACACACACACACACACACAGTAAAGCACACAGACTATCCCTGATAAAATCCATTATTTTCAAACAAAATTGATTTCTCTTCTCCCCTTTAGAACAATCATTTCCTGTGTACACTTCTGACATTTGTTTGTGATACGTTTTACTCACAGTTAATGTATTCTGGCTTATTTTGCACAAATAGTTGAAAAAGTTGAATACAGAAAGCCAGCGAAACACACCAAACAGTCCACGGAATCTTTGCACCAGCAACAAACACAAAATAGCTGTCGTCTTAACGCAATTTTATTATTATCCACAAGCGTTTTCACCACTGAATATATCGTGGCTTCTTCAGAGAAAATAATTTACAACTGACACTGTTGCACACACTTGTTTAAAAACAGTTCGAAAAGGAAGTGATGTAACAGACCTTAAAAACATTTTAACTACTAATTCTATTTACCCTTTAAATTACTTTGCTTTTATATGAGAAATATATAAATATATGTAAAAAAATAAACCATTAGTAACACTCTTCAACAAATAAAATTTCAAAAAACAAATTTTAAAAAATAATATTAAGTGCTCTAGTAGCAATAGAATTATATTAGGTAGGTTCAAACTGATACCTACATGGCAACAACTACATATATAACAATATATTGTTGTACCTGATCAGAACTAATTGAAAAGCCTACTCTATCAAATACCAGGTGTAACCTGGAAAGTATATATATGGCAAAGAGTAAGTGGCACCTAAAGTCATTAAAAATATTAAAAATATTAAAAATATGAATTCTATACTTAATAACTAAATGCCTCACATATAATTCGTAATGCACAATAGTAATCCTCAGATAAAATATGTTAATAAGGGATGAATAACTAGATTTATTATTAATACCCCTTACTTTAAAGTGCATATTATTAAACAAGCACAATATCGTGCATGAACAGAACCAACTACCTCAAATAGCTCCTCATTTTCAACACTGCAGATATGTTGCAGTTTTCATTAAGACCCGGATGCCGAAAGGCATCCGTTCTCAATTGCCACTCCAACTCTCGGGTTTCCAGCAGTAATGGTATAGGTCCCCCGCGAATATTGGTTTGTACTTGATCAATGGCCATAAATGAAAAACTGTGGCCAGGATAACTAACAATATGCTTTGCTAATGCATTGACATTAAGGTAAGATCGATCTTGATACCTATAATTATATAGATATCACTTTGCCAAAAATTCCTGTAATGTTTGGCATACCTAAGGTCCACAAGGACATCAGTAATCCACCAATGAGGGCCCTTGTGGACGGAAGGTCTTCTATGACGTATCCAAGTGCCAAGCTGGTAGATAAAATTCTGTCCAAATATTTAAAATTTCTTCCTGGTGTATGTAAAGACTCTTGGTCTTTCTTGGAAAGTATTAATGGACTGCCATTCGACGGGGAGGATAATTTTCTCACTGTCGATGTGGTGGATTTGTATACTTCCATTCCACACCAGGAAGCTTTGGAGTGGTTAGCTCTTTTACTTATAGATTTTGGAGCCCCAAAAATTGAAGTTGACCTCGTTACTGAGATTTTGGATATTGTTTTGTCATCCAATTATTTCATTTTTGATAAAAAATTCTTTTTGCAGAAACATGGGGTCGCCATGGGCTCCCCTTGTGGAGCGTCCATGGCTAACTTTTTTATGGGCTACTGGGAAAAGCATTTTCTTTTTTCTTCACCAGACCTGATGCGTTTTGTACAATTTTATACGAGATTTCTCGATGATATTTTTATCCTCTTTCGAGGTAGTAGTATCGAAGCCAGTTATTTTGTTGACTCATTGAATAACACTACTGAGTTTTTGAAATTTACGTACAAGTTTTCGTTATCTGATATAGACTATTTGGATGTGAAACTATTGAAGGATGTTAGCAGGAGCACTTTCATTTCAAGGATATATAGAAAACCAACGTACTGCAATTCTTTCCTCCATTTCTCTAGCCACCATCCTTTTAAACAAAAAAGGTCTATTGTAAAGGGCCAATTGGTTAGGGCGGGGAGAATGTGCAGTACCCTGGTTGATTTCCGTAACGAGTGTGACCTGCTGAGCAATATGTTCCTTAACAGAGGTTACCCAAAACACCTTGTCGATGAGTTAGTGCGTGAGGTTGATGCAAAGAGGACGAATGGTTTTTATAAACCCATTCTATCCCATGATCAATTAGTTTTAGACCCTCCTATTTTGGAGATGTCACCTTTATCCATCTGTAATTTTAACTTACCAGTGGCCAACTCCAGTATTGATAATGGTCGTGACTTTTCATTAAGTTATGTTACTACTTACAGTCTGAATTCTATGGCTATAGTTTCAACAATACGGAAGAATAGGCATTTTATATTGAGTAGCCCAGGTCTTACAGAGAAATTAGGTTTGGTTCCCAATTTTGTTTTTAAAAGGAACAGTAACCTTAAAGAACTTTTACAAAGGGATTTTTCAAGTAAAGGTTTTAATAAACGTACTGGTATGTACCCCTGTGGTCTTTGCAATTGGTGCCATAAAGTTAGATCAGGTCAAACCTATAATATAAGGGATAAGAAGTACACAATTCAATTTCCATTGAACTGTGAGAGTAGATCCATTATTTATGTGGCTTTTTGTGAGTGTTGCCCTTCCTTTTATATAGGAAAGACCGACCGTAGGATACGTGATCGTATCTACGAGCATATGTACGCTATTAAAAAGAGGAAGGATGTCAATGCATTAGCAAAGCATATTGTTAGTTATCCTGGCCACAGTTTTTCATTTATGGCCATTGATCAAGTACAAACCAATATTCGCGGGGGACCTATACCATTACTTCTGGAAACCCGAGAGTTGGAGTGGCAATTGAGAACGGATGCCTTTCGGCATCCGGGTCTTAATGAAAACTGCAACATATCTGCAGTGTTGAAAATGAGGAGCTATTTGAGGTAGTTGGTTCTGTTCATGCACGATGTTGTGCTTGTTTAATAATATGCACTTTAAAGTAAGGGGTATTAATAATAAATCTAGTTATTCATCCCTTATTAACATATTTTATCTGAGGATTACTATTGTGCATTACGAATTATATGTGAGGCATTTAGTTATTAAGTATAGAATTAATATTTTTAATATTTTTAATGACTTTAGGTGCCACTTACTCTTTGCCATATATATACTTTCCAGGTTACACCTGGTATTTGATAGAGTAGGCTTTTCAATTAGTTCTGATCAGTGATCAGGTACAACAATATATTGTTATATATGTAGTTGCCGTTTAAGTGTAGGTATCAGTTTGAACCTACCTAATATAATTCTACTTAATATTATTTTTTAAAATTTGTTTTTTGAAATTTTATTTGTTGAAGAGTGTTACTAATGGTTTATTTTTTTACATATATTTATATATTTCTCATATAAAAGCAAAGTAATTTAAAGGGTAAATAGAATTAGTAGTTAAAATGTTTTTAAGGTCTGTTACATCACTTCCTTTTCGAACTGTTTTTAAACAAGTGTGTGCAACAGTGTCAGTTGTAAATTATTTTCTCTGAAGAAGCCACAATATATTCAGTGGTGCTATTTTGTGTTTGTTGCTTTATTTTGCACAAATGCCAATGCATATAAACATACATACTGGCTATGATAAGCTAAATTCATGAACATGCAACGATGATCAAGTGACTATAATAGTAATTTGTTTTCATGCACATATTTACTTTTTATATCAGTAATTTTTGACTGTGCTGACCTCCGAAGATTGACACTGATCAAGTGAAGGAAATCCCCTCCCCACAGTAGTATACTTACACAGGCACACAGATAGACACACACACACACACACACACACACACACACACACACACACGCACTCTCTCTTACTTCAGTGATTAAGTGTGATCTAGTGGCAACAGTAGATCTAGTGGCAACAGTAGTCAGCTTCTTTCACACACTGACTACCTCAGTATCCAGAAATAACTTCCTGTCTGGGTATGCGTCTGTGTCTGTGCTGTTTTGACTGGAATTAAATGAAAGAGATTCTACATACAGTCAATTATTCTTGGTTTATATAATGCAGAAAAACAGCCATTGACAAATCTAATCCATTATCTTTTCATTTTACTGTGCTTAAGTGACTATAGTGTTCAGTCTATTTAGCACACTGCCTTCCAACAGAATAATAATGACTTTCTTGCAGGGCAAATATTGTTTTGTTATTAGCAATTTAAATTCATTCCAGTACCAGAAATAAGGCATGTGTGTGTGTGTGTGTGTGTGTGTGTGTGTGTGTGTGTGTGTGTGTGTGTGTGTGTGTGTGTGTGTGTGTGTCTGTTTGTATATAATACTAGATATATACATACACTACATATATATATATATATATATATATATATATATATATATATATATATATATATAGAGGTTCTTTACTGGGATGATTAGAAGAGTAACAGGTATTTATTACGCTGCAAGACAGGAGAGGTTAAACCTGTTTTCCATCTTTTATAGACTGTTAATGGGTGACCTTATTTGGGTCTTTAAATGTTCTAACAACTTATAATTATGTAGCACTTTGGGGATCAGTTTTATATAACATGAGATAAGGACAAGAAATGATGAGTATCAGATGGATAACAAGGTTATGCAAGCCAGCTTTGGACATAATTATTTCCATCTTAGAGCAAAAAGGAGACATAATTCATTGTTTTTAGATATTAGAGTGATGGACACTGTAGGAATCTTTAAATTTAGAGTAGATGAATGGCACAGGAATAAAACATATTGGACACAACCTAAATGAAGTGAGGCCATTAATGACCTCTGTTGAGGTTTATGGCCAATTTGTGATCATTGAACATTTATATATATATTTTCAACTAGTCACACTTTCTCACTCTGCTCCCAGCAGTTCAGTCATGGAGGAACAGGACAGTCATACCAAGGCCAAATTTAGTAGTTACCAAACTTTTTCAAAGGCAGTCATTATGTCACACTTCTCAACTTGGAGATAAAGTTTATGTCAATGAAGGTGGAGGAGCTGTGTGACAGATCTCCCTCTCACCACATAGTGTTATTTATTTGTTAGAGTAGATTCAGATCTCTGGCACTACTGTTAGCAGGATTATTTGTTTTATGGAGATATAGGAATTCTTGTATTACTGGATCCTTTATAGTGCTATAAGTAAGGTACAGGTCACCCCTGAGGAGTTTATATAAAACTGAAGTTAGCGACATAAAGCTTCCAGTCTTTCTTTGTAGTTCTGGTTTTTTAAGCCCGTGAGTTTTAGTTACAAACCTCTGGGTCTTTACTTGATATGCTTTGTAATGTACATCCTAAAGGGATGTTTTACTTCATGATGGGTCTAACCAGTGCAGTGTACAAGGTGGTGTGAACTTCTATTGAGCTGGAAGAAATACCTTTTGCTATGAGTTGTGCAAGGAAAAATGACTTCCTAATCACCAGTGCAACACGATGGTCAAATGGCAGGTGCCCTGAAGATATTATTTTACTTTGGTGGGCTGGAGTAAGTGTTAAAAGCCCTTTTCAATATTGTGTTTTTCTTGGAAAAGTAATTTTTTACAACTTAACCTGTTTTATTGCCTATTGCTGCCAACCTTCCCCCCCCAGGAATCAGCCCCTCATTACCTTTTCATTTTGAAGTGGTGTGTTATCTGTGCTGTCAGCTGGAGCTCAGGGATGTCTACCAAATGTTACAATGTTGCACTTTTCGATACTGAGTTTGAGTACATTACTTGTACTCCAGCTATTGACAAGTGTAACCTCCTGTTGGAGTGCCTGTTTGTTAGTAGATAACTTGACAACTCCCAGCTTTCAATCATCTGCAAACTTTGCTAACCACAGATAAGTCATGAGCTGAGAAGTAGATAACAAATAGCAGAAGTCCCAAAACAGATCTACGAGAAACTCCATTGGTCACCTTCATGTTCTTACTGTCAGTCTCTATGCCAGTTGGCTATCCCCCTAACTGCAGGGTCAGTTTGGAGCAGACCTCCTTTACCTTGTTTACTGTACTTACCTGTGGTATGGTTCTGAATGCCTTGGTGAGTTCAAGGTATGCAGCATGGACAGCTTGTCCACACTCTACAGCCTGATTTCACAAGATTCATTACACAGGATCTGCTCTTGCTGTCAAACTGCTGGGTGTCCACTGTGATAAGATTTTTGATATCATAGTTGATTAAGTAATTTGTGATGCGTTCTATGGCTTTTCATATAAGTGGTCAGTGATGGGGCCACCCTTGTGGAGTGGTATCACAACAGCTGTGTGCCATGTCCATGTGACAAAGCCAGTTGTTAGGCTCAAGTTAATGAGGTGAAGGAGTGTGTCCACCATTGCTTGTTTAGTGTTTTAATTAGACAAATGAATATGTTGTCAAGCCTCATGCATGAGATATTCTTTAATGCTTTTCATTATGATCACTGTTGCAGTAACATAAGCTGTATGGGTTATATATAGCTAAGTATTTAGCAGCCAGGCAGCTTCCCAAGCTTCAGGGTGCCTTCCACTTAACCAAACCGTAAGTCAGCTCTAGCTGAGCTGACTAAAACTCAGGTTTGGTTACCAAGCCCTTCAGAGCTTTGCTGCTGAAGGAAACTCCTCTGCGGGCTTTTGAGGATCGGCAGGTGGCTAGTGCCAACCATGTTTTTCTTCTCTCTCTCTCACTCTCTCTCTCTGTTCTCCTGTAATGGCCAAGGGCAATTACTACAAGCCTCCACACAGACTGGATTTATTCACCTAAGTTCATGGATGTTTGATACATCTCAACCCCAAACAACTAAACTGACATGCAGTTTAAGCACTTTTTTTTCTGAGAACATGCAGGAGGTATTAATATATGCAAGAATACCTTTTACTGCATCACTTATTTTATATCCTGCTATACAAGTAAAGCATTTTATCAAATATAAATTTATATAATGTACCATATTGGTAACATATTGTATTATGTAGTCCTCAAAAAGGGCTATTTTCTCATTAGTATTTCTCCAGTTATATCCAGTCATATTTGATTGTTCTAAATAGAAAGCAAACATTCCTGCCTAGTTCTTCTCATAAAACTAAACTCTTTAGACAACTCACTACCAAACTTTGCCCTAGGTTGTGCTCCACTGTAGATATTAAATGTTAATGGTATCCATGTCTTTAGGAACCCAAATGACTCAAAAGGCCTCTTCATAAATTCGTATGCCTCAGTACTTGGCTGTCAGGTCGATCATCGACTATACATCTGGAATGACCACAACTGTTTCTCACTAAAAAATCAAGGTCCTAAATTGTAAAAACTATGCAGACAACCTCAAATCCTTGTTCCTCTTCTCAGTATCATGCAGACTACTGAGAGACAAACTCCTGAGTCTTGTATAGAGCTTCCGCAGACTCCATTCTGTCAGCCCTGTTACACATTTGCAAGTCCATTGTTATCATAAATTCATGCTCAAGGGATCTCAACGTCTTTTGTAAAATAAATAGAACATGTTGGAGGGACAGGTATTTATCACAGATAATAACTCATATGGAACTGCCTTCCACTCCACAAAAAAACAAAGTACATCTCTTACTCTAGTCAAATAGAATTTGAATGAACGGATGGGTAACTCTAGTTTAGCACCCTAATCCCTCAAGGATCAGGGAAACATGTAAATGTTCCAAAATATCATTGGTAGGCACATCCCTGGGTTGTTCATATGGAAAATATATAAAAATATGAGAGCAAAAAGTTACCATGGGGATATAAGATAAGGCTACTTGAGATCCTAATAGATCTATAGCCTAATACGGATCTACAAAGCATCTCACTCTGTCAAATGCTTTTTCAGTATCCAAACCTGTTAGCATTATTACATTATTATAACCCAGTGCATACTTTTGAATTATTAGGGTTCTGTTAATGTTGTCAATCATTTGACTATCTTGTTATTGTGATTCTCATCTATTATTCTTGGCAATAGCTTTGCCAATTTTTTGCCAAATTTTTTGTAAACACTTTGCAGTTATGAATCAGAACTGAAATGTCCCTGGGCTTCATGAGCACAGATTCACTCTTTCTTCCCAACTAAAACAATATCTCAGTTTCCATTCAAATCCTCATTTTCTCTGCTATTCTCTTTCTGTACAACATATGACTTCATCATTTTTCTACTTAAAATCTTTACCACTCATCTTACTATTCTCTGTCCACTATCCTTCTTTCCATTTACAACCACTTTCCATGCCCACATCCCTTCTAAGCCATTTCTTCATCTCCAATTTATTTTTTTCTTCCCCAAATGTCTCTGAGTGCCTTATCTTGAGAAGTATTTCAAATATAATTCATATGGCTTCTAATGTTCCTTCAGGTGACACAGACTCTAATTCAGGTCACATTTTGTCTTCCTCCACCTCCTGTTCTCCTGACAGTACTCATGGCCTCTGTCACAAATACCAAGTTGGCAAACTAAGTGTCCTTAATGGTGGTAGAAGAACAAATTACACTAGGCCCGTGTATGAAATCTCCAAAATAGCTTTCACAGTGATGCCCCATATGAACCTTTAGTCAAAGCAAATCCCCAAGCTACTAATTTGCATTTCCCAAACTTTTTATTCACAAAGACAGACCTAGTAACTGCAGTCCTATGGATTCCCCCTCTGACGCCAGTGAGTTGCCACCTAATTGGCTTATTATTGATGCCTTTATCCACGTGACCCCCTGTTTAAGAGTTGTTTTAGTTATTTTACGCGCTCTTAGTCTTCATCAATGTCCCACAGTCTACTGTAGTTTGTTCCCTCCATATTTGTAGCAAAACAAATTTGCTTTGTCACCATGACCTAAACATTAATTTTCCTGATACAGCCAGGTAAGATGAACTTGGCTGCATAACAAAAGTTTTATCTTGCTAATGAATGAACCTGCCCACCCTAACTTGTAGTATTAATAGCCATACACTATTAGATGTAATCAGTAACTGTCATAAGAAGAAATTCGCAATTTCACTGATCTTCTCCTCAACCATAATAAGCATTATTCTATAATCTTTCATTAATCCAGTAAAATAAACAAAAATCCCCAATTTTCCCCCTTTGGAGTATGTTCATAGAGTACATATACACAGTGAAAATTAATTTCTCAGTGACACCTTGTTTCCACATTATTGTGCTCAAATCGTCTACTTATTATGTTCAGTTGTAACTAATGTTCAGCTTACTTACTGCAAAGGAAGCAGAGGCTCTGCCTTTCCAC